>NW_027189131.1:0-182187 GCF_040958095.1 Procambarus clarkii
TGAGTCTCCTGCTGGAGGCCGTGTGCTTCCCGGGGCTGAAGGTGCGGTGGTATGTCGCCATTGCTGGATACCTCACGTGTGCTGACGTCTTCCCTTCCGCCTGTTGTGTCTTTTCCTTCTCCGACTCCGGTCTCCGTTCCTAGTGGTGGCTTTTTGCCCCGCATTGTTGAGGCTGCTGTTCTGCGTGAACGTGCTGCCCCGATTTTGGGGCCGCCTGTCGATGGTTCTTCTGGGTCACTGCTTGTTGGGGGTGACAGCTCCGACGATCAGCGGCCTCTGTTTAAGCGCCGTCGCTCGGCTCCGGGTGCGTCACCTCGCCGGTCGTGGGCAGAGGAGCGGGATGAAATGGAGGATGATGATGTGGCCGACGCTGTGTTGCCTCCTGTGGTGCCTTCTGAGTTGGATGCTGTGCCTCCTGCTGGTGGCTCCCCTCAGTGGGCTGTTGCCCATGGTAAGAGCGACCTTGTGGTGGTGTTGAAGAAGGACGTGAAGCGGGGGGCCTCTGCTCCTGTTCCGGTTGGTGGGGGCTCTAGGGCCCTTGCGGAGCCACCCTCCGCGGGTCTCGGTGCGGTTCCTGACACCGAACGGTGTGCACGCCCAAGTGGACGGGCCGGTGTGCGGCCTGCAATGCAGTCAGAGGTGCTTCAGAGTGTGTGCCCGTGTGCCCAGCGTCCTCGGGGGAAACCTGTCCCTTTTGTCCTCTCGACCGGAGAGGTGCTCGACGGATCTACGGCAACTGTGACTTTTCAGTGTGATGACTTGGTGCGTCCTGTTTCCTGGTGCCCTTCTATCATCTGGGTTCCACGAGAGCAGTGTTTTGTCTCGGGAGTGCCGAATTCGATGCCTCGGCCTACTGCGACTCCTGGGTGTCCGATTTCTGACAGTCTCCAACTTGTTTGGGAGGCTTATTGTTTACTGTTTCCTGCTCGGGAGTACCCGGAGAAGTATGAGTGATTGGTTTATTGGTGTGTTTGGTTTCTGTCTGTATTGTGTATGATGTTTCTCCGGTGCCTGCGTGCACAGGTGGGTGTCCTTGTCTGTGCGTGTGGGTGGTGTGGGTGTTGTTCTTGCCCCTGCATGGCTTGTTTTATTGTATGTTTTGTGCTATGCACTTGGTGTGTGTGTTTGTGTTGTGTTTTATGTTATTTATGTAATATTTATTTGTGACATTCTGTTGTGTGTGTGTGTGTGTGGGTATGTAACCTCCAGTGCCCGTTTCGGGGTTTTCTCATTGTGCCTTAATTTGTTTCTTGGTTCTTGTATGTTTCGTTTGCATCCGTGTTTTCGCACTTTGCTATGTTTGTCCTGTATGTATGTATGATTTGTTTTCTATTGTCTGGTTTATATATTGTGTATTTCTTTTATAAAAATCTAATTTTGTATATGTATGCATGTCTGGTGTATTCTGTGTATGGTTGTTGTGTCTTTCCATGTCCGTATGCGTCCGTTTGTTGTATGTCCATTATTATGTTTAATTTTGTATTCGGTCTTATGTCCCTGGAGTTTCTAGGGTCTTGTACTGCAATGTTCTTTTATGCCTGTGTTTCTACTTATGTTTTGTTGTTCTGTTCTTGTTCTTCTGTTCATGTCTTGTTTATTGTGCTATACTTTGTATATTTCTTAAAAAAAAAAAAAAAAAAAAAAAAAAAAAAAAAAAAAAAAAAAACTGACAGGACCAATCTTCGCACATCCAACCACCTTGACGTGTCCTGTCAGACTGATGGCGCCGACGTGGCGCTCTGACCGGACCCCCTTTCCTTCGTGACGTCACATTCGCCACGGGAGGTTTTCATTGGCTCCCTGTGCCACATTGCTGTCGGAGACCAATCCGGTGTCACTGACGTCACACAGTTTTAGCGGGAAAACAGAAGAGCCAGCGCCATATTGGCTTCCTAAAGGGCCTAAACCACAGCCCAAAATACTCTTCTTTTATAAATTTCTCGGCACTTCGAGAACACTACATTCCCCACATATACCAAACTGATGCCTGCGACGTAGAGAACGCTCGGGTAAAGTGGACATGACTCTTACTGCAGGCGTGGGAGAAATATAAGGGGGGGAACACCGTCACAATATATACCCTTGTACATATGTGCGTAGTATTGTGGGAGGAGAAATTTTGGTGGGGGAGGGAGAAGATCGAGGTAGCGTGACTGTGTGTGGCAACCACTCTTGTTATGCACATCATACTAGCTTAATGGTTTGCCATGGTGAACACATATATATATGTGGGTTATCTTGAGATGATTTCGGGGCTTTTTAGTGTCCCCGCGGCCCGGTCCTTGACCAGGCCTCCACCCCCAGGAAGCAGCCCGTGGCAGCTGACTAACACCCAGGTACCTATTTTACTGCTAGCTAACAGGGGCATAGGGTGAAAGAAATTTTGCCCATTGTTTCTCGCCGGCGCCTGGGATCGAACCCAGGACCACAGGATCACAAGTCCAGCATGCTGTCCGCTCGGCCGACCGGGTAAATACAATGTGTGTATATAGTGTAATAACAGCAACAGGAGTTTGGTGGGAGGAGCCTTTTTGGTGAGGGAGGTGGTGACATACCCGTAGCATCGTCTGCTGGCTGCTGTGTGATTTCTCATGCAGTGTATGGTGGCCACTATGCTGTTTGGACACAATACCAGCTTACTTGCAGTTATGGTGAATAAAACATGTAGATACGTATACATAACGTGTGTAAATCTATATAAATAAAAATGGAAATGTTCGTTTGTTCAAAATCGCTAATCACCGAAAGTTCTTCACCGATTGCTTTGATATTTTCACACAACGTTCCATACGCATCCAAGCGGGGTTTTATATACATATTATATAGATGTCACGTTTGTAACGAGAAAAACATGCTTTTTGAAAAACTGTGTTATTCATTTGTTTTTCATGTGAGGGAAATCTTCGAAACCCCTTTACCAATTGCTTTGAAATTTTGACACAACGTTGCATACGAATAGGAGCGTGTTTTTATATACTTAATATATATATATATATATATATATATATATATATAATATATATATATATATTATATATATATATATATATATATATATATATGCCACACCCGTGTCAGGTAAAAACTTTTTTTTTTTTTTAAATGGTGCCATCTGTTGGACTTAGAGCAACACAAGATGTGATCTCTGAGAGTTCTTCACCGATTGCTTTGAAATTTTGACACACCATTCCATTCAAATACGCATATGCTTTTATATACCTACTAAATATATCCCTTATATACCTAAAAAAAAAGTGCCATCTGTTGCATGAAAGAGCAACACACTTTATACTAATACGTTATGATTTCATTTCAATGTTTCCAATTGCACTGATAAATAGAATTTTCATATTTTTCAATATATAGTTATTTTTATTTAATAATTTTGAGTGATATTGGCTTGGAATTGAGCTGTGTTGTTTACCATGCTGTTCATTTCGTGGGTATTGTTTATTTATATATTTTTTTCTTTTTTTTTCTATTTAAATTTCTTAACTGTTAATCCTATTTTTCAGTGATGGAAACATCAGATCATTTAATGTTCCCAATTTTCTGATGGGAACTTCAGATCATTTGGGAATGCATCAGACGAGGGAGTGGGATATGGTTGGGAGAACAAGGGGACAGGGGAGAAGGGTAATGGTAGGGTGGACGAAGGAATGGGGTAGTTGGGGATAGTGAGGGATGAGGGGATGGGGGAATGGAGAATGGTGGGGAGGACAAGGGGGACATGAAAGAGGGGGATAGTGGGGAGGAAGAGGGGACAGGGGAGGAGGAAATGGAAGGTAGGACGAGGGGGTGGGGGAGTGGGAGATGGTGGGGAGGATGTGGGGATGGAGTAGGGAATGGTGGGGAGGACTAGGGGATGGGGGAATGATGGGGAGGACGAGGGGATATGGAATGGTTGGGAGGATGAGGGGACGCAGGAGGGGGAATAGTGGGGAGGACTGGAGAACAGGGATAGGTAGTTGTGGCTCAGCAGCGCAAATGTGTTGCTGTGCCAAAGCAACGCGTGGCCGGGTACAGCTAGTAGTATAATAAAAACAATAACAGTATGGTGGGAGGAGGAACGTTGGCAATTAAGGTGTAAGGAGAAAGCTAGGTGTTAGAGGAGTGAGGGAAGGGTGGCTGGGTGTGGCAGCACACAATTGCAGAGTTCTGAGTGTGTTGATGGTGAATGTATATAGTGTTTGATGGTGTATAGTATGTAAATATATTGAAAATATACATAAATGAACATGAAACATTGGATATGTGAGCAATATATGTGGACACATTTGAGACACATATAACACAGTCTTGGGACAGTGCGGATGTTCTACTGCCATAATATTGTGTATGTGTTCATTATACATAGGATAGGCAAGAAAAAAACAAAACAAATGTATATGGAAATGAACGCAAAAAATTAAAAAAAATATTTGTGGGAACTCGTGCATGTTGAAGCTGGCAGGCGACTGGCTCCGGGAGTCTATGTCACGGACGACCACTAAATCGTGAAGTCACACGCCATTTTCCGGACCCCATTGCGGCCAAAGTAATTCGATTTAAGTACAATTTCGACTTTTTGTTAACATATCCATACTCATGGAAGGGTTTTTGGCACTTTCAAAGGAGAAAAAAAAAATTTCCAGAGAATTTATTTCCTGCGCACACCAAAGTGGGGTACCGTATTTGGAAGCCGAGCAGCCCAGTACATAAGTTACTAAATAGTTTAGGCTAGAGTTGTACATACCATAGTACAATTCCAGTCTAACAATATCCTACCCCTGTGGGTTGGCATAAAATACGATAAATGATATGCAATATTGGTATACATATAGCGCTATTTTTTTATTTTTTTTTAGTTTTTGATATACAGAATATACGCTTATAGGAAATACGTGAATATGAAATTTAACTTTATACAGTTACTGTTGTCTCTCTGGCCACAATCTTCTGTGAAGATCAATATCATTGACTAATTTACTAGTCACATATGCCCTAGACTCCCGTGACTGATTTTCACGAAATAGTCTGGAAAAATGTATATGGGTGGTATTACCACCAAGAAAATAATGGTTATATGGTGTGACCAATTTAATGTAGTTATTAACACGAAGTTATTAATTGTCAGCAGTTGCTCTAGGCGACCTAGTTATCCTCAGCTCTGTGTGAGGAATAGATCTGAATATTGTGGATGATTAACTATAGCCCACTGAAGCCAGATGTAGACATTGACTTTATTCTGGTAAATTAATAATAGGAAATAATGGGGATAAGCTATAATATATAAGTGTCGCAGTTTGCGGACAGTCGTAACTAATAATGAATATATTGCCTAGTACCTGATAATACTACTTAATTAATAGTAGACTATAAGCAGGGTTAGTAAATAATTAAATATAATGGATTATATAGGACCAGTAATTTAACTTGGTATTCTGGACCGTAAATATTTGTGAATTTATACTGGTTTATATACATCAGTAATTTATATTAATGTGTTGGTCTATGAACCACTAATTTTTAATGAACTGATTTATCCGGTTCTAAGTCGACCAAAAGTATGTGCGGAAATCTGGCTCCAGAATAATGATAATAAATCTAATATATAATTCAAAGGACCATTCTTATGAAAATAAAATAAATTAGAGAACCAGTGTCCATGGATCTCTTATATGAAGCGTAACTAAAATCTATAATATTGAATAATAGTGTACAATAATGAACTGTAGTGTACTGTAAACTACAGAGCCAAATCCCTCCACACTTTGGGGAGGGATTAATTTGTAAAGAGGAATTAATGCCCTTTAAATAATAAAATAATGAGATGTTAATACATATAAATTCATAAATCACATGTATGAATAATAAACAGGCATATGATATTAATAAATCAATGAATACTACTAAAGGCTATCTACAAAGAAATTATAGAAAGCTTAGCTGTTGGTAGGAATAGAAGCATGCGCCTCGTAAACTCGTAAAACTCGTCACCATAAACTTGTTTCAGCAGGCTACTCTGGGAACATGTGATTGTTGTGGAAGTTATCGTCTCTCTTACGCTTGTACTCCAGCTGAACGACAATTTACATGTAAAATCTATTTGAGGATATATAGTTCCTCATGTATTCATAAAAATTAATGTGGGGAGATAGGGGGAATGAAACTTACGGGTTTGTTCTAAAGGGTATACATCATGACAACGAACCATCCTATCTAACTTAATAAATGTATGCCACAAAAATTACTTTTTTTTTTTTTTTTTTTTACATGCGAATAAATACAATACAATAAATATAATAAAATAAGAAACCAATAACAAACAGACAACAAAAAAATACCAAAGCACAAAGCAAATTAACACAAAGTAAAACAAATACACTAAATACCGGCCTGAAGGGCCGACAACAAAATCACAACAATGAACATAAACACAATGAAACACAGGAAAAAGAAACAACAATACTGGACAGAAGGGTAACGGAAATACAATAAATACAAACAAAACAACAGTCATGAAAAACACAACACCGGCCTGAAGGGCGCACAATAGGTACAATACATTGCAAACAAACCACAGGTCACAGCAAGCACACAGACTACTCAAATTGTTCATACTTATCCGGCCACTCCGCCGCCGGGAACCGAACACAATACGCCTTCCACAGTAACATGACGTCATCCGGAACAGGCACGGTATTAACAGTACGAGGATCAGGCATCAACTCCAACACACCCAGAACAAAACACCGAGCCCGCTGTACCCAGTTGGAAGAAGGGCACCACGGAACAGGATGCACGGTCAATAATGTCAAACCGCAAAGGACGCTGTGCATCATGCGCCACTCTGGAGGCCAAGACGAGAGGGAGAGGCTCCTTCCCACGAGGCCGGGCAAAAGGAAGCGCACTGGGAGCTTCCTCGGCCGCCCCACAGCACTCCGCGCCAACCACCGGACGTTGTTCCTGCCGGGACCCCCCACGCTTGGCATTCTTCTTCAGTACCAGCTTGATGCCTCGGCGCGCACCAGAACTCTCACCATCCAAATCAGTAGGAGCGACCACCCCCCACTGCGGAGAACCTTCTGCAGGAGAAAAAACAGGAGGTAAATCATAGGTACAAACATCGTCAACAGCAGACACATGGACGTCAGCCACCACCAGCGTCGTAGAGCGCGAAGCACCCGGAGGCGCCACATCATCTCCCGAAGCTCCACCTGCGTCGTAGTCCTCTGCATCAGCCCAAGCAGTAGAAGAACGCCTGGACCGCTTGGGCACTGGCCGCACATCCTCACAGCCGGAGGCGGACCCAGAACCACGGGCCTCACGAACCGGGCGATCCGACGCCCGTCGCAGAACGGCAGCAGCCTCTACCACAGGGGGAACCGGACCACACACAGCAGGAGGCACCGCAGCCACCCCAGCACCCAGCACAGGAGGAACCCAAGGGGAGGACACAGGACCAGGGTCCACAGTCGAAGACGAGGAAGCCGACGGCGACGCTCCACAGGGATCACCAGGAAGGTCCATGTAAACAGCAGGGCCAGAGACATGGTCAGGAGGAACATCCGACGGCACCGCAACACCCGGAGGAGGGTCTGCAACAACCGGGGGAACGTCGGGTGACATTGGGGGAGCCGCAGCAGCGAACGGGATGCTCACCTCCTCACCCCCGGAGTCCTCCTCCAGAGGGAGCGGCGGGAAATCCTCCTCACGGAACAAGTTCACAGGAGCGACCGGAACAGCAGTACACCCGGCAGCCTGATGCCCCAACAAGCCACACCGGAAGCAAGTACGGGGTTGCCGGGCATAAAACACACGCACGTAGTACCCCAACAGCCGGACAGAGCACGGTATGTCCGACCTCAGTCGCATCCCGAGGGCCCGAATGTTGGTCTTCACACCCGAATACATGCCAGACGACAGTGAGTTCATCCGCACAATGACGACGGAGCCGTACCGCTGGAAGAATCGCAGGAGGAGAGTCTCAGGAAACTCCATGGGGGCGCCATGAACACTGACATACGTCACAGCACCACTACGGTCTGAAATGGTCACAGACCCGGTGCCGTCCTGTAGCTGCAATGTACGTCCCACGTACCTCCGTAAGAAAGCACGGTACACCGCCTCACCCACAAACTTGACAACAACACGGTGAGCAGTTACCAGCTTAATGCCATATACGTCCCCAACCAGGACACGAAGCATGACACTCAATACCACGTCCACCAGCGGGTATCCAGCACGGCCAGTAAACTCCAATCCGATGGAGTTTACCCTAACGACAAGGGGAAGATGGCCGCCCATCTTAAAAGTAAGTAAGTAATTATCAAAAGAAGGCACCAAACCGGGAAGGCTATGTAGCACCATCAAGTACGCAAAATAATCAGAGGGCGCTAAATATCACCAAGGATGCCAATACGAGAACAAAAACGCATAAGGCGAACGATATCAAAAGTATCCGAGTCACCAAGAATGCTATCGAGTGACAGGTGACCGCGAGGGGCGGTCGGAAAGCAAGACACACGCTCGTCCTGGAAGTCAGGACATTCAAGAAGGACATGCACGACCGTAAGAGGGACAATGCAACTAGGACAATAAGGAGCAGGGCGGCACTCCATCAAGTGACCATGGGTTAAGCGAGTATGGCCAATACGCAACCTCGCCAGAGCTGTTTCCCACCGCCGGTTACGGTGGAAGGAGGACGGCCACGAGGAAACACAACATTTAAGAGTACGTAGCTTGTTACCAGTAACAGACAACCAAGAAGCCTGCCAACGGGTAAGGACTGAGGAATGGATAACCGGGTAAAAGTCGGAATACGGAATGCCTTTGCGAGAGATGGGACAAGAGCGGACAGCTTCCTTGGCAGCAGCATCCGCACGCTCATTTAAAGACACACCAATATGGTTGGGAACCCAACAAAACTCAACCGACTTAAATTTACTGTGAACGAGAAACAGCCAATGCTGGATCTCGACAACTACTGGATGAACCGGATTAAAGGACCCGAGCCATGAGGGCACTACGAGAGTCAACAACAACCACAAAGGAAGACTGACAACGAGAAAGCAGGAGACGAAGAGCATAGAGAATAGCATAAAGTTCCGCTGTAAAGATGCTAGTCTCCGGAGGCAAGCGACACATATAAGTGCGATCAGGAAAAACAACAGAGTAGCCAACACCGTCCGCTGACTTAGACCCATCGGTGAAGACAGAAACGGAGCGGGAGTGAGAAGAAAAGTGCTCGAGGAAAAGGCGTTTTAGAACCGTAGGAGGGGTAAAAGCTTTAGTGATACGGGTCAAGGATGTACAAAACCGCGGAAGAGGGACCCTCCACGGGGGCAAAGAGGAACAACACGAGGAGAAACATCAGAAATACGAACGGAAAGAGAATCCTGTAGGCGAGATAACCGGACAGAAAGAGGGAGGTGGTGAAGAGGAACAGGAACCGCAGGAGGGGTAAAAGTTAAAGCACGACAGAGGCGAGAGGAAGGATGTTGCAAGGACCGCGTAAGATAGCGAAGACAGTAGCGATCACGGCGGTCCTGGAGAGACAGGAAGCCAGTGTCAACATACAAGCTAAGGATGGGAGTCGAACGAAAGGCACCAGAAACTGAGACGCAACCCAGTATGGTGCAAAGCATCAAGACGGCGAAGAGTAGAAGGAGAAGCAGACGAGTAAGCAGGGCAACCATAATCGAGCTTAGACAGGACGAGAGAGGAATGTAAAGCAAGGAGAGTGCGCCTATCTGCCCCCCAAGAAGTATGGGACAGGACCCGAAGGAGGGTAAGGGCCTTAGAGCACTCAACACGGAGGTAAGAGATATGGGGAGACCAAGACAAACGAGTGTCAAGGAATAACCCCAAAAGCTTCGCGGAATCTTTGTATTCAAGGGGATGACCATAAAGTGACAAAGAGGGACGAAGAAACAACCCGTTTCCGTGTAAAAGTCATGGCACAAGTCTTAGAAGTAGAGAACTTGAAGCCATGACCTGTGGCCCAAGACGACACGGCATCAATGGCAAGTTGAAGCCGGCGTTGAAGGAAATGCGAATCATCACCCTGACAACAAAGGGTAAGATCATCGACATAGAGAGAGCGGAGAAGACACCAGAAGGAAGAGAGGAAAGAAGACCATTGAGGGCAACCAGAAAAAGAGTAGTGCTCAGAACACTACCCTGGGGCACACCTTCGTATTGCTGAAAAGAGGGAGAGAGAGCGGTACCAAGGGCGCACCCGAAAGGAACGACGAGAGAGGAAGCTGCGGAGAAAGAGAGGGAGATGACCACGAAGGCCAAAAGAATGAAGTTGAGATAGGATATGATAACGCCAAGTGGTGTCGTAAGCCTTTTCTAGGTCAAAAAGGACGGCAACAACGGAGGTCTTCGCAGCAAAAGCAGTACGAATATAGACCTCCAAGTTCACCAGGACATCTGTCGTGCTGCGGCACTTGCGGAAACCAAATTGAGAAGGGGAGAGGAGGTGATGGTGTTCCAGGAACCACATCAGACGAACGTTAACCATACGTTCAAAGAGTTTGCAGACACAACTTGTGAGAGCAATAGGGCGAAAGTCCTTAGGGGAAGTACCCAGAGACCCCGGTTTGCGAACAGGGAGGACAACGGCATCGAGCCAGTCCTCAGGGACTGACGACGACTCCCAGATCCGATTATACAGACTCAGTAAATACTGAGACGTGCTCGGAGGGAGATGGCGAAGCATCTCATAATGAATACCATCGGAGCCCGCCGCCGTAGAACCGCAGAGGGCCAGGGCAGAACGAAGTTCAGAGAGAGAGAAGGGATCATTATAGGGAAGCTGAAGATGAGTGCAGAAATCTAAAGGACGAGACTCAAGGACAGGTTTACGAAGAAGGAAAGATTGGGGAAGATGAAGACCAGAGCTAACAGAAGAAAAGTGGGAACCCAGTTCGGAAGCGACCTGCAACGGGTCCGCCACAAGAGTATCATGGAGGTGAAGGACCGGTGAAACATCGGGAACGAACTTACCCGCTATCTTGCGGATATGCTTCCAGATCTGGGCCAGAGGGGTTTCGGACGTAATTGTTGAGACATAAGATGCCCAACATTCACGTTTAGCCGTACGGATGGCCCTACGGCCACCGCACTCGCTTTCCGAAAGAAAAGAAAAGAATCGGTCGTCTGCCTACGGCGGTGCCTCTTCCAGGCTGCACGCTTACAGCGGACAGCCCGAGCACAGTCCGCATTCCACCAGGGAAACGCACTTCCGTGGACCCCGAGAGGAAGAGCGAGGAATAGAGCGGAGGGCAGCGTTGAAGACAGTGTCATGAAAAAGGAGGAGAGCGCGAGAGAGGGGCAGAAGGGAGAGGTCAGAGAGAGTAGCACTGAGGGAAAATAGGGTCCAGTCCGCCTTAGCAAACTGCCACCTAGGGAAAGAGAGGGAAGGGCGAAATGAGAAAAGGAAACAAGGATGGGGAAATGATAACTTCCATGGAGGTCATCAAGACCTGCCACGTGAAATCTAAGTAAAGAGAAGAAGAGCAGAGAGAAAGATCAAGACAAGAAAGGGTGCGAGTCCGAGAGTCCAAATGAGTGGGCTCACCAGAATTCAGAAGAGACAGGGAAGAAGAGAGGAGAAACGGCTCAAGGAGGCGACCCCGGGTATTCGTCAGAACGTCACCCCAAAGAGAATGACGACAATTGAAGTCACCCAGCAGGAGCACAGGCTCCGGCAAGGAGTCTAGGAGGTGTTTCAAATCAGGAAGAGAGAGCGGGACACTCGGGGAGAGATAAATGGAACAAACTGTGTACCATTTCCCCACAAAGATACGAGCAGCAGAACAATGGAGAGGCGAAGGAAAAAGTAAAGGAACAAAGGGAACATCAGCCCGAATCAAGAGAGCAGAAGAATTAGAAGCCCCAGCAATGGCTGGGGGGGGGGGAGAGAAAGGAATAGCCACGAAAACGACCAGGACGAGCACCAAGCATTGGCTCCTGGAGACAGACACAAAGGGGCGAAAACCGCGAAATCAGAAGTTGGAGTTCGAGGAAATTGGCGTAATAACCTCGAACGTTCCATTGAAGAATGGACAACGGCGAGAAGAGAAAGGACAAAAACAGAGAACAAGGAAGAAACAAAGGCGAAAGAGCAACAGAGCACGTTAAAGAATATCAGGGTCGGGATCAGGGTCAGCAAAGTCAGGGTTAGGGGGCATGGGTAAACTGAGTAAAGACGGAGGGAAGGAAACGGGAGAACAGATCAGAGGCGGGCGGGCAGGGTCCGGAGGAGGAGGAGGAGGAGGAGGAGGAAGAGGAGGAGACAACGGAGAGGAGCAGTCAAGGACAGCAGCAGGAAGAGGGGGAGTAGAAAGAGGGGAGCGCACCCCAGCAAGAGCAGCAACCGAAAGGGAAGCAGGGGCCAAAGAAACCTCCATAGCAGGAACAGGGGCGCAAGCACTGAAACGGGAGGGGAAGAAGCAACAGAGCCAGAAGGAGGAGCTGAGGAAGAAAGCGAAGCCTTCTTACCCGCCGGGGAAGAGGAAGGAGAGGAGCCAGGCTTACGCTTCTGACTTAAAGAGACCGGTGTCCCAGCAACTACGTACCGGGCAACGGATTCCAGTGTCTCAACAGGAGAAGCCGAACGAGAGCACACACGACGGCCGTTAGGAGAGCGATGGACATCCGCCCGCACCGACAGGCGGTGGGGAGAGCCGATAGATGGAGGAAGAGGATGGGAAGGAGGATCGGAGGGGGACGAGGAAGAGGACACAGAAGACACGACAGACCGGGTAGAAGGAAGGGGAACCCCAGACAGAGGACCAGGAGGAGGATCCTTCGGGAGAGAACCCAAAGGGACAGAGGAGGGGGCAGTGGGCGCATCAGGGTCCAAGGCCCGGAAACGGTTGTGAGTCTGAGGAAGGCGGGAAGGACGAGGAGAGGAAGAGCGCAACACGCGAGCATAAGAGATATTAGCATAAGGCGGGAGCCGGCGAACCTGGCGCCTCGCCTCAGGAAAAGATAAACGCTCCCGGTGCTTCAAGTTGAGGACGGCTGCTTCAAGCTAGTAATGGACACACGCACGGGAGAAGGTAGGATGGGCCTCACCGCAGTTGAGGCAACGAGCCTGGGGAGAAGCGCACTCCGACTTAGAGTGACCTTCGCCACCACACAAAGGACAGAGAGACAGTCCCGGAGCAGCGGAGGGCACCATGCCCAAACCTCCAGCACTTGTTGCAGAGCCGAGGAGAAGGAATGTACTCCTGGACAGAGCACCTGGCACCAGCAAGAATGACAGAGGGTGGAAGGGTCCTACCATCAAAGGTAATCTTCACAACCCGGAGGGGTTGACGGCGACTACCACGAGGGGGGCGAGTAAACGTGTCCACCTGGAGAATAGAATGGCCCTGGGCAGCGAGGATATGTCGAATATCGTCGTGGCAGTCGCGCAGGTCCCAAACACCGGTCGCAACATGGGGCGGGAGCAAAATAGTGCCAACACTGGCATTCAACTGAGCGTTCTTCGAGACCCGAACGGGGGTCTCGCCAAGGCAGGATAAGGCAGCCAAGCGGGAAGCAGCATCCTGAGAAGGAGCAGCAACGACACGTGTACCGAGACGAGTGGGGTTGAAAGTAATGGAGGCATCCACGGAATCAATGAGATGTCGATGGAGGGAGAAATCGTCAGGAGGCGCAGAATCAAGAGGGAGGAGATCAAAATATTTGGCCCACGAAGCGGGACCAAACAAGGCTTGATAGGTAGCAGAACTGGAAGGAATCGAGCGAGGGCGGCCGTGACGAGGACGGCGGTGAGAACCCCCAGAGAGAGAGGGGTTAAAAGGTGCAGTAGTTACAACCTGAGAAGGAGCCGCGCCAGGGGACGAGGTAGTCACCACTGGGGGCTTGGGGCTCGACCCAACCACAGAGGAGGAAGGGGAGCCAGAGGAAGGAGTCAGAGAGGCCAAAGGAGGAGCAAGGTCGGGGCCCAATGCAGCGGAGGCTACAGAGCCCGGTCTTCCAATACGGACCGACTCGGGGGCTTGGTCGCCCACCCCACGAGCCTGAGAAGGTAAACCAGAAGAAGCCGAAGCAGGGGTTGTCATCGTGACGAAAAGAAGAATTCACTCACGAATGTGCCCCCACACCCACCATGGAGCCACAATTAGAGGCAGGACACCCAACAAGAAGCTATCGCCAATCTTGTCGGGTTCCTCCTAGGGGTGCGTCGTGAGTATACGCCCCACAAACGCCACCTTAAGAAACCGACAGTCCGTCGAGATCGGGTTCAGTGACGAAGTGGGGATTGACAATAAAAGGTTCCCCTCGCTCTCGACGTCGGGTACTGCAGTTCTACGGGTTCAAGAGTATGCCTCCTCAAGCACCCGGGCGTCAAAGTAGAAGAAGTCCAAGGGAAGAACCAGAACGAGCAAAAGGTCGGCAGGAAACAGCAAGCAGATAGGAGAAGAGGGGGGAGAAAAACGAAACAGAAGGAAAAGGAAAAGATGCCCAGCAGAATTGGAGAGGACAGCAGCAGGAGCACAAGGCTAGAAAAGGACAGAGGACTGTCCCAAGGAGCATCACACTCCGGCAGCCGCCCACTAAGCCCCCAGACGGCGACAACGAGCTGAGCGGGGAGGGGGCCCATCTTAAAAGCGCCACGTCCACACCACCAGGAACAGCAGGGAGGGTAGAGACACCCACACCCCCTGCCGGCGAAAACAGCAACCACCTCAAACTACCGGAGCGAGCAGGCGACACATCCTCACTGCATGGTAGCTCAGGAGCAACTTCACAAAAAATACTTTAGGACAAATTGGTTTGCCGGGTACAGTGTCTGAGATAATGAAGCAGTTGCGTCTTGATGGCGTTTGTAGATGCACGGATCGATATTAAAACGATGATACGACCAGCTTGTGTGCTAGTTTGTTAAATATTTAGTTCAACTAGTCAATGGTAGCCTCTAGTGTTATTTGGAAGTATCAGTTATTTTATTACTGACTTCGCAAATATAAACACAACAAATTTTGTGTGGATAAACTCTGCGAAGATGTAGCCTCAATTTGGCTGGAGTTATTTTATGCGGTGTCACTCTGAAGATATAAAAACGCCACACAATTCATGGTTAAACTCGGTGAAAACCACTGAGACTAGGCTGGGTGGCCAGTCTGTGACTGGGTATTTGTTTATAAGATATTGTTTACTGATTTTTTTATTTAATATAATCTAGCTCTCTAGACTATCCGCTTCGAAGACCCAATCATATGGATCTGAGAACTAGTGTATTTCTAGATATAATGAAAAACTGGCTAGTTCTGGATCATCGGGTTTGATGTAGACCAATCACGTTGGGAAAACTGACCTATGGGATTTATTTATTTATTTGATTTATTTATTAAGTAATTTATATTAATTTATTTCTAATGTTAATGTATTTGTTTCAATAATGGACGGTTTGATACTAAATTCCCACAAATCATTTCCTACACACGCTGGGGCGTTCATTAATTATATGATATATCAATCGAAATTAATCGATTGGTAGACATTTATTACAAATGTCAAGACACCTAGGTTAGTAAACTAAATTAAACAAATGCAGCTTATCTGTATGGATGTTTATGCCTGGTCAACCAAATATGAACCCCAATGATTAATAGACTAATGTTCCCCTAGGTGATGCTAGTGTAATCACATGTCATGTGTTGTAACAGTTAATTGTTGCTAATTCTTCTTTACCTTCAATTACACTTGTCAAAAGGGTATGGAACACAGTAATAATCGTAACAAATATATGACAGCTATATCAGGGAAAATTACTGTAATTTATTAGTTAAAATTGAATTAGTATTTACGCTGTTGGGTGGCTCACTGCGTGTCCTGTTACGTACTCCTAGCTGAATACGTATATAAATTTAAATAAACTTATTTTGTTCCAATTCATCATTGCCTGTATATGTATATATATTATATTTTTGTAATTTATCGTGTAGTGTGGCAATATCAGTGAGACAGGAGCGCGGATTACTAGTCAGGTATTAGACCTGTGATAGTCGAGTCAACTTCCTGATATAGTACAGGAAGCTGGTATTGTGTAGTTGCCAGTAGTTTCATTTCTATTATTATAAATGAATAATTGTATTTATTATATCATACATTACCTCTGTTTATGCATGTAAATTTAATCATTCTTATTTAAGTTATTTTAATGTTTGCTTTTGCACAGTGTTGTTGCTCATTAAACAAAATTAATTTTATATAAATTTACCATTCGTTATGTTGTGAGCGAGTGTGGGGCGTCCCAACGCCATATTTAGTTCAGTAACTTTTTATTTTATTTTTATTTTTATTTTTACATGCAAGCATGAATATAATTTACAATAAAAACAGAACAGATATAACATAGAAGAAAAGTACAAAGCACACATATGTACAAGGACAAAGGAACAAATCAATAGAAGACCAGCCAGAAGGGCTGACCACAAAACAAAAATGCATATACAAACATAACACAAATATAAACACAGCGTAAGACAAACATAAGGGAAAACCCCAGGACAAATTGCACACAAAACAAGCCTGCTAACACCTCAAACACATACAGAGAGGCGAGAAACATACAAGAATAAGGACAATAACAATAAAGAAAACAGATCCGCCATAACAAATGGAAGGCAAAACAAAGTGGCAAAACAGAACAAAGAGCACATGCCAACAGCCTGATGGGCACACAATATGACCAACAAGCGCACACGACATCCACAACCGAACACACAAACGCATAGGAACCGCACACCCCCCCCCCCCACTAGCCATACAAGAAAACCCACAATACAAACCGGAGCACGCAGGAACCGGGAAACAATACCCACCCCACCCACTCACATACACACCCCACAACCATGCACACCACAGGCAACACAAAATACATAGAAATCACTTGCGAGGAACAACGTGAGAAATGTACTTCCCCAGGAAAAGATCACGAGGATACTTCGCCTTGTAAGCTTCCCAGACTAGATCTTCAAGGTCGGTAGGGTTTTGATCCCCTGCTCTCGAGCGGGTATCATAAACTCAGGAACATCTATATCCGGCGGCATCGGCCAATGCCTAAGGTCACTGACGCAAGTCGCATAACGAGGCTGGGGAGCGCCAACCACGCCCTTCGAGGAAGCAGACGACACTGGAGAAGCGGACGAGGGTCGCCGAGCCTGCCACGCCTTCGCCATCGTAGCAGGTGCCGGACGCTGAGACGATAGCACCTCCACGGATACCGCAGGAGACACGGAAGGGACTGCAGGAGACGGAAGAGGCGGCAAGACCGCTGCCGAGGAAACGGGTAACGAGGAAGGGGCCACAGAACATCCAGAGCGAGCATCCTTTCTCAACATCACCACCAGGCCACCCCGCTAACCACCAACTACAGCAGGGGGAACCACCGCCCACGAAGAACCGGAGCCATCCGACGCAGGCAACGTACCTGAAGCAGGACCCTTGGACACCGGACCAGAAGTTGAGGCCGAAACGCTGGCAATGGCATCCTCAGGCAAGTGTACCTCCGCCACCACCGTAGTGTGCACCACATCCGGAGCCACTGCACCGTCAACGGAAGGACGACACTCGTCGAATTCGCCAACTTCAGCCCACGCAGAAGAACGCCGGGAACGTTGAGGCTCGGGCCGCACATCATCAGACCCGGAGGCAGACTCAGCGACCCGCGCAGCACCAGCCGAGCGAACCGACGCACGCCGCAGTACGGCAGCCTCCTCAACCACACGGGACACCAGGCCAGGCACAGGAGGGAATGCCGGATCCACCCCAGCTCCCAGCACAGCCGGAACAGACAGCGAGGGTGCAGGGACCGGGACAGACACAGCAGAGGAAGAACTGGAAGACGAGGGGTCCGAGCAAACGGCAGTCGGAAGAGGCTCAGGGACACCAGCCGGAGCACTAGGCGAGGACACAACCTCAGGAGGAGATGTGGCAACAACAGGAGGCGCAACAGGCGGAGCAACAGCTGATACAGAGGGCACCTCCTCAGCCGAAGAGACGTCCACACCCACCGAATCATCCCCCACAGGAAGGGGCGGAAAATCCTCCTCACTGAAGAGATTCACTGGTGCAACAGCAGGCGCAGAACAGTCAGCAGCCTGATGGCCCAAAAGACCACAACGATAACACGTCCGCGGCTGACGGGCGTAAAACACCCGAACGTTGTACCCCATAAAGCGCACAGAGGACGGAATATCCGCCCGGAGTCTCATGCCCAGGGTGCGAATGTTAGACCTCACACCCTTAAGAGGACTAGAAGACACCACGTTCACTCACGCTAACAACTGCGCCAAACCGGCCGAAATACCGCCGTAGCAGAGCCTCTGGAAACTCCAAGGGAGCCCCATGCACACTGATGTAAGTAAGTGCACCACTTCTATCCGAGAGGGTTACTTCTATCCGAGAGGGTTACAGTGCCCACACCATCCGGCAGGGGTAGTGTCCGCCCCTCGTATCGCCGGAGAAAATCGCGATATGCCACCTCCTCTGCGAACTTCACAATTGCCCTACGGGCCGTTACCAACTCGACCCCATAAATCGCAAACACAGGGACAGAGAGCATTTCACAAGCCAGGCAATGTCCGGGTAACCAGCCCGCACAGAGAACTCTAGTCCCACAGACTGAGCCCGGACGACAGGGGATAGAGGGACCCCCATCGTAACGCCACGTCAGCACAGGCGAACAGAGACACACCCGCCTTTAGTTCAGTAACTGGGAGACGAGCGTGGCGTCAACTGTTCAGGTCTGTTAAGTGTCTGCGTTGTTTTTATTTTCCTGGTTTTGCTTTTGTAGTACAATTATCTAGAATGACAACATTACGATAGAGTTAATTAATAAGCCAGTTTGATTATTGTTATACATAAATGACCTTTTTTTAGTTTTATAAATATATATTTTCATTTTTTACACAGTTTATATTCGTGTGAGTTTCCTAATCCCTGGTGAAATCAATTTTACTTTTATTTAATGTGATGTACTAATGGGACGCCCTGGTTGGACGCCTTTAGATACAGGTTCTCAAATCTGTGTGTACAAGTGTGTACAAGTCATGACATGTCCTAACCGGTATACCCCTAATCTACCTGTATTACTGGCAAGGAATGAATAGATTTAATTAATGGGTCGTCGGGTAAAGAACACTTCCCTTATTGTTGACGAAGATTGTGATGATGATGGGAAATTGTACTTCACATAACCGTGTGTCTAGAGGAATATAATTGTGTAGCTACAAGCATTTTCCAAGCGAGATTTGTTGATGTTAAAATTAACGGCGTTTGCCTCCTTCCCGGCTTGAGAGACGTATCTCTCTCGCCAGTTCCTATAATGTCATTTTATTGACAATGGGAGGCAGACTAGTTTTTTAGTAATTATATTAGATCCAGTCATATAAAATACTTTCGTTAATTCGAAAGCATAGACTGGTGTTTAAAAGTGATTCACATTATTATTAGCTATTAAATTTAATTGGGACATGGCAGTGATATCTCGTTTTTCTCGGGGAAAATTCCACAGCAATCTCGTTTGTTTGAATGAATTTGTTAGTACAAAAACAGCAGCAATATTAACTGAATATTGTATTAAAGGTTTGTAAATGGTGTCGGTTCTTCTGATCTTCATCTTAAATCTTCAGAAGTTGTATAAAGTAAATCTTCAGAAAACCTTAATAAACATCCACATCCAACTAACTGTGGTGTGGCTAGATAATGAAGCGATACTGCAATTGAAATGCAACTATATGAGCAAAATGCTCTGTATCGGTAACAACTCAAAAGTAATTAGAGACTTATCATTTGGATACGAACTCTGATAGTCCCAACTAAGGAGAAACCAGCTGATAATCTATCTAGAGGACTGACATTAAAGTAAATAACTAAAGCCGAGATGTGGTTCCATGGGCTTCAGTGGATAGGTAAATAATTACCTATCCACTGAAGTGGATAGGTAGTGGCCTGAACAAAAGTCACAAGTCATAGTGACCAATGTCACTGTTGTCACTGAGATCCCAAGCTTCACTTGATTTCAGTAATTTACTGTTCTCGGTGCTCTGCTCTGAATAAACTACTCAGTGTAACCCAAAATGTGTTTGATTTTTTGCAGAAAGTAGGTATCAAGCACAAGTAGATAGATTATTAAGAGCACAAGGTGCTCCTATGTACTGGGTCAAACATGTACAATTGTAAACCTAGAGTGAGTACTATGAAACTTCTCAGCAAAAAATATAAGTGATTTAAGTCTCTGGATTGACTCAGACAATCAGAACGCTCTGCATTGCAGGGGAAGATAACAGCACACAGACGTTGATCTTGAAGTAAACAACCTCGGTTCCTTCCCCGGAATCTTTAGATAAGTAGATTGCTTGTGCTTTACTTTCACGATCACTGCGCACTCCATGGTGGAGTGCTGGCTGTTGCCAAACTGTTAAGTTAATTCTTAAATCCTGTTTGCCTGAGGTGCGATGCTCGGTGTGTCCGTTCCCTGAACCTCCACCACATCCTTAGGGACCGAGAACTGCACCTTCATCCTTTTGAGACCACTGTGGTACCACATCACAGGAGCTATTATCCTAACAGGCACCAGGGATAAAGTCCCCGTTAAGGCTGTTAAGGCCTTTTTACTTGTGCCACCACTCGAGGATCTCACCTGGAAGTGACTCCCCAATGAATGTTGAAACATTCATCCAGGCCTTCCACAGGTTTGCTGTATGTAGATCCTGCCCCAAGTTGAGGATACCCGATAACGGGTCTAGCTTGGTGGCTGGTGAAGCATGCCTATTGGAGGTCTGGCACCACCCACTTGTTCAGACTGCCCTGAATCAATGGCAGTGATACTGGCAATTTTACCACCCAGAGCACTGTGACACGGGTGTTCTACGAGAGGATGGTAGGGACAGTGAAACACTGTCTAAGGAAAAAACTCTGAACTACCAGAAAATAGATCTCCATGAACTCCAAACCGTTGTCACATATATTAAGTCCCGAGTCAATAACCGACCACTGACTTCTCTCTGACGACAACTCACAACACGAGCCTGTTAGTCCATCCCATCTGATGTATGGAGGATCTGTCACCCCTATTGCATCCCTCACTGATGAAGAACGTAGAGATCCTTCAAACGTTGGGGAAAATGGTTTACCTCGGAGTTATAAACACCTGTCACAGGTAATCAGTCAGTCGAATGAATTTTGGACAAGGAAGAAGTAACTGTTCTGCGTGAGTATCACAATGGGACTACCAAGCCCTATAACCGAATTCACTTACAACCATAGCGATGTTGTACTAATGGACAGCAACAGATGCACGTTCAGAGTGGCTTATAGCTTGTATTGTTTCTGTTCACCCACACAGCCAGGGTACCTTGACGATAGTAAAAGTAAAGTGCAAAGGCACCACTAGCCTCAAGACATTATAAAAGTTAGTACCACTGGAGTTGGCTGGAGAGGAAGTCGCCAGGTGACCTCCAATACTGGACGTCCATCCTGTACGTACTGCTGCACAAGAGTGCAAAGTAAAATTAAAACAATATTTAAAAAAATCTGAAAAGCAGTAATGAAGTGTTCGGCCATTCCTAAACAGTGGGTTCCGATCCATGTTTCTTTTCCCTGGAATTATGTGGGAAATTTCCCACATATTATTTATTAATAGTTATTATTTTTACCTAACTAAATATACTTCAGGAAAAGATGTATATGAAATATAAATAACTCCACTCATTGTGGAGAAAATGTGACCGCCACGTAACAAACGTGTAGAGTACAGAGCGTATTTGTGTCTATACATAAATATTTAATTCATAGAGTCTGGTTACGGTTTTCCGCATAAATTAACAAAATAAATAAAAGCTGAAATCATTTTAAAGAAAGTAAAATTTAAATACCTCTCCTCTGGGATTGTGATAAAATATATATGGGCAAGAGCGCTCCTTCACTGAGAAAGGAGACTCGCCATATTACACTTAACCCAAATGGAACACACTCTAAGGGAGTACCTAAGTAACAGAAGACAGCGAGTCACTGTACGGGGTGAGGTCTCAGATTGGCGAGACGTCACCAGTGGGGTCCCTGCAGGGTTCAGTCCTTGGACCCATACTGTTTCTTATATGTCAATGATCTCCCAGATGGTATAGAATCATTCCTCTCAATGTTCGCTTATGATGCAAAAATTATGAGGAGGATTAAGACGGTGTGTTACGAACCCGGATCCAGCGTCCGAGCACGGAGCAGTGACGACCGCGCCATCTGTGGGCCAGCTCCAGAAACCCCCACCAAATGGACGACGACACCTGGCGAGGACGGGATGTATTGGCCTCGAGGGCCAGTTTCTAGTCCTGTTCAGCGCTCAACACAGCCGCTGCTGACCTCTGGTGAGGTGGTGCTCAGACACCAGCGCCATCTATGGAGTGGATAGGTGGGCGTTTGTGTCTGAGCCTGTAAGTGAGGTGCCTTAGTGTGTCCCAGTTATTGATGACGTGTCTGCTTACAGAGTCGACCTGGGACTGCTGTGATGGAAGTTGAGTCAGTCTACCCAAGGCAGCCGTCCCCATACCTTGTGCTTTGCTGCAGCAGCTGTGAAGTCGTCCCCCGGAAGAACACTGTGGTGTTACCCTGTCAGTGGAGTGGCAGTAGAAGGATTACCCGGGACCGACTGCTGGAGACGATTATCCACTGGGGTATTGAGGACAGGAGAGTGATTTGTGGTATCACACGAGGCTCCTGTCTAGGGCGTTACCCTTATATCGCTCGTGGAGTGGCCTGACCAGCCTTGCTGATCCGGAACCTGCCAGCAGACCTGCTGGACTTGTGGTTGACGGCCTCCACGGCGGTGCCCCCAGTGGAACTGTGTTTTGGCTGGCCTGTGTTTGGGGTAGACTCAGCTTGGTCGAAGGATTCGTCAAGAGACCACGAAAGCACCGAGGACTCAGCACCGAGAATCTGGATCCAGAGTCTTCAGGAGAAGACGATTGTGTATTTCCCCTGTACAGTGTTAATACCCCTCCCCCTGTGCACTCTTTTATATATTATTTATTTGGGTGATGGTAATAATTATAGTCTTAAGTTCTTAACTTTCTTTCCCTTCCCCCTTTAAGTTTCTTGCGTCACGGATCTCATTCCTTGAAAGCCACTACTGGCTTGGGGCCGGATACTACTTCCTCTAATAACATCAGAGTAAGAACCCCGTTGCGTCCCGAGAGGGCCGTAACACGGTGGAAGACAGTATGAGACTACAAAATGACCTAGACAGACTGCATGAATGGTCCAACAAATGGCTACTAAAGTTCAACCCGAGTAAATGTAAGGTAATGAAACAAGGCCGTGGAAACAGGAGGCCAGACACAGGATACAGAATGGGAGATGAAGTCCTTCATGAAACGGACAGAGAACGATCTAGGAGTTGATATCACACCAACCCTGTCTCCTGAAGCCCACATCAAAAGAATAATATCTGCGGCGTATACGAGGTTGGCTAACATCAGAACTGCCTTCAGGAACCTGTGCAAGGAATCATTCAGAACCTTGTATACCACATATGTAAGACCAGTCCTGGAGTATGCGGCCCCAGCATAGATCCCGTGTTTTGTCAAGCACAAGGCAAAGCTTGAAAAAGTTCAGAGATATGCCACTAGACTAGTCCCAGAACTAAGAGGCATGAGTTACGAGGAAAGGCTGAGAGAAATGCACCTCACGATATTAGAAGACAGAAGAGTAAGGTGAGACATGATCACACCCTACAAAATTCTCAGAGGATTGACAGGGTAGATAAAGATAAACTCTTTAACGCGCGTGGTATGCGAACAAGGGGACATAGGTGGAAACTGGGTACCCAAATGAGCCACAGGGACGTTAAAAAGAACTTTTTCAGTGTCAGAGTAGTTAACAAATGGAATTCATTAGGCAGTGATGTGGTGGAGGCTGACTCCATACAGAGTTTTAAACGTAGATATGATAGAGCCCAGTAGGCTCAGGAATCTGTACACCAGTTGATTGACAGTTGAGAGGCAGGACCATAGAGCCAAAGCTCAAACCCCGCAAGCACAATTAGGTGAGTGCACTTGATGCAGGGTTGGAGTTTTGAAGAGTATTAAGGTTCCAATGGTACACTCCGCTGATTGACCTCTTCTACAATAAGGGAAGTGCCTTGTTCCATTTCTGATATAGTTATAGGGAGGGGCCCTTCTTAGTTTACCAGCCTGATATGGGTATGTGGCATGATCAACGAGCACTGATGGGTAAGTATTTCTGATAATAAATCACCCTAATTCGTGATTTAATAATTCAATACATTTTCTACGCATTACTGCAATGTATATTGTAGGCAGTCTGGAGTCCAGACTGAGAGCAAGACCGTACAGCAAAGCAACGCCATAAATCCAAATTCTTAACTTAATTAACATATTTTTTTAAGATTAGTTATTTATGGTTTTAAATATAATCCCCAGACCCCCCCCCCCCCCCCCCAAGTGTGTAAGGAGTCAGTTGGACAGACTGATTCAGTCCACTACTTTTAATAAAATAAACTTATAATGTAATTAAATATATAATTAACCAATATTTAATAATTATTCATATAAAATTAAACTTATTAAATATTGCTCTCATATGTAAATTCCCACAGTCCTTCCTTGGTGTCCATGGGAAGAGGTGGGTCTGACTAAAGGTGTCCATGGGAAGAGGTGGGTCTGACTAAAGGTGTCCACGGGAAGAGGTGGGTCTGACTAAAAGGTGTCCACGGGAAGAGGTGGGTCTGACTAAAGGTGTCCACGGGAAGAGGTGGGTCTGACTAAAGGTGTCCACGGGAAGAGGTGGGTCTGACTAAAGGTGTCCATGGGAAGAGGTGGGTCTGACTAAAGGTGCCCATGGGAAGAGGTGGGTCTGACTAAAGGTGTCCATGGGAAGAGGTGGGTCTGACTAAAGGTGTCCATGGGAAGAGGTGGGTCTGACTAAAGGTGTCCATGGGAAGAGGTGGGTCTGACTAAAGGTGTCCATGGGAAGAGGTGGGTCTGACTAAAGGTGTCCATGGGAAGAGGTGGGTCTGACTAAAGGTGCCCATGGGAAGAGGTGGGTCTGACTAAAGGTGTCCATGGGAAGAGATGGGTCTGACTAAAGTGTCCATGGGAAGAGGTGGGTCTGACTAAAGGTGCCCATGGGAAGAGGTGGGTCTGACTAAAGGTGCATATGGGAAGAGATGGGTCTGACTAAAGGTGTCCCATGGGAAGAGGTGGGTTTGACTAAAGGTGTCCACGGGAAGAGGTGGGTCTGACTAAAGTGTCCATGGGAAGAGGTGGGTCTGACTAAAGGTGTCCATGGGAAGAGGTGGGTCTGACTAAAGGTGTCCCATGGGAAGAGGTGGGCCTGACTAAAGTGTCCATGGGAAGAGGTGGGTCTGACTAAAGGTGTCCACGGGAAGAGGTGGGTCTGACTAAAGTGTCCATGGGAAGAGGTGGGTCTGACTAAAGGTGTCCACGGGAAGAGGTGGGTCTGACTAAAAGTGTCCATGGGAAGAGGTGGGTCTGACTAAAGGTGTCCATGGGAAGAGGTGGGTCTGACTAAAGGTGTCCACGGGAAGAGGTGGGTCTGACTAAAGGTGTCCACGGGAAGAGGTGGGTCTGACTAAAGGTGTCCATGGGAAGAAGTGGGTCTGACTAAAGGTGTCCACGGGAAGAGGTGGGGCTGACTAAAGGTGCCCATGGTAAGAGGTGGGTCTGACTAAAGGTGTCCACGGGAAGAGGTGGGTCTGACTAAAGGTGTCCATTGGAAGAGGTGGGTCTGACTAAAGGTGCCCATAGGAAGAGGTGGGTCTGACTAAAGGTGTCCATGGGAAGAGGTGGGTCTGACTAAAGGTGTCCATGGGAAGAGGTGGGTCTGACTAAAGGTGTCCATGGGAAGAGATGGGTCTGACTAAAGGTGTCCATGGGAAGAGGTGGGTCTGACTAAAGGTCCATAGGAAGAGGTGGGGCTGACTAAAGGTGCCCATGGGAAGAGGTGGGTCTGACTAAAGGTGTCCATGGGAAGAGGTGGGTCTGACTAAAGGTGTCCACGGGAAGAGGTGGGTCTGACTAAAGGTGTCCATGGGAAGAGGTGGGTCTGACTAAAGGTCCATAGGAAGAGGTGGGGCTGACTAAAGGTGCCCATGGGAAGAGGTGGGTCTGACTAAAGGTGCCCATGGGAAGAGGTGGGTCTGACTAAAGGTGTCCAAGGGAAGAGGTGGGTCTGACTAAAGGTGTCCACGGGAAGAGGTGGGTCTGACTAAAGGTGTCCATGGGAAGAGGTGGGGCTGACTAAAGGTGCCCATGGGAAGAGGTGGGTCTGACTAAAGGTGTCCATGGGAAGAGGTGGGTCTGACTAAAGGTGCCCATGGGAAGAGGTGGGTCTGACTAAAGGTGCCCATGGGAAGAGGTGCGTCTGATTAAAGGTCCATAAGAAGAGGTGGGGCTGACTAAAGGTGCCCATGGGAAGAGGTGGGTCTGACTAAAGGTGTCCACGGGAAGAGATGGGTCTGACTAAAGGTGTCCATGGGAAGAGGTGGGTCTGACTAAAGGTGTCCATGGGAAGAGGTGGGTCTGACTAAAGTGTCCATGGGAAGAGGTGGGTCTGACTGAAGTGTCCATGGGAAGAGGTGGGTCTGACTAAAGGTGCCCATAGGAAGAGGTGGGTCTGATTAAAGGTCCATAGGAAGAGGTGGGGCTGACTAAAGGTGTCCAAGGGAAGAGGTGGGTCTGACTAAAGGTGCCCATGGGAAGAGGAGGGTCTGACTAAAGGTGTCCAAGGGAAGAGGTGCGTCTGATTAAAGGTGCCCATGGGAAGAGGTGGGTCTGACTAAAGGTGTCCATGGGAAGAGGTGGGTCTGATTAAAGGTGTCCATGGGAAGAGGTGGGTCTGATTAAAGGTGCCCATGGGAAGAGGTGGGTCTGACTAAAGGTGTCCATGGGAAGAGGTGGGGCTGACTATAGGTCCATAGGAAGAGGTGGGTCTGATTAAAGGTCTATAGGAAGAGGTGGGGCTGACTAAAGGTGCCCATAGGAAGAGGTGGGTCTGATTAAAGGTCCATAGGAAGAGGTGGGGCTGACTAAAGGTGTCCAAGGGAAGAGGTGCGTCTGACTAAAGTGTCCATGGGAAGAGGTGGGTCTGACTAAAGGTGTCCATGGGAAGAGGTGGGTCTGATTAAAGGTGCCCATGGGAAGAGGTGGGTCTGACTAAAGGTGTCCATGGGAAGAGGTGGGTCTGATTAAAGGTCCATGGGAAGAGGTGGGTCTGACTAAAGGTGCCCATGGGAAGAGGTGGGTCTGACTAAAGGTGCCCATGGGAAGAGGTGGGTCTGACTAAAGGTGTCCATGGGAAGAGGTGGGTCTGTCTAAAGGTGTCCATGGGAAGAGGTGGGTCTGACTAAAGTGTCCATGGGAAGAGGTGGGTCTGTCTAAAGGTGTCCATGGGAAGAGGTGGGTCTGACTAAAGGTGACCATGGGAAGAGGTGGGTCTGACTAAAGGTGCCCATGGGAAGAGGTGGGTCTGTCTAAAGGTGTCCATGGGAAGAGGTGGGTCTGTCTAAAGGTGTCCATGGGAAGAGGTGGGTCTGACTAAAGTGTCCATGGGAAGAGGTGGGTCTGACTAAAGGTGTCCATGGGAAGAGGTGGGTCTGACTAAAGTGTCCATGGGAAGAGGTGGGTCTGACTATAGGTCCATAGGAAGAGGTGGGTCTGACTAAAGTGTCCATGGGAAGAGGTGGGTCTGACTAAAGTGTCCATGGGAAGAGGTGGGTCTGACTATAGGTCCATAGGAAGAGGTGGGTTTGACTAAAGTGTCCATGGGAAGAGGTGGGTCTGACTAAAGGTGCCCATAGGAAGAGGTGGGTCTGATTAAAGGTCCATAAGAAGAGGTGGGGCTGACTAAAGGTGCCCATGGGAAGAGGTGGGTCTGACTAAAGGTGTCCAAGGGAAGAGGTGCGTCTGACTAAAGGTGTCCATGGGAAGAGGTGGGTCTGACTAAAGGTGTCTATGGGAAGAGGTGGGTCTGACTAAAGGTGTCCATGGGAAGAGGTGGGTCTGACTAAAGGTGCCCATGGGAAGAGGTGGGTCTGTCTGAAGGTGTCCATCGGAAGAGGTGGGTCTGACCAAAGGTGCCCACGGGAAGAGGTGGGTCTGACTAAAGGTGTCCATGGGAAGAGGTGGGTCTGACTAAAGTGTCCATGGGAAGAGGTGGGTCTGTCTAAAGGTGTCCATGGGAAGAGGTGGGTCTGACTAAAGGTGACCATGGGAAGAGGTGGGTCTGACTAAAGGTGCCCATGGGAAGAGGTGGGTCTGTCTAAAGGTGTCCATGGGAAGAGGTGGGTCTGTCTAAAGGTGTCCATGGGAAGAGGTGGGTCTGACTAAAGTGTCCATGGGAAGAGGTGGGTCTGACTAAAGGTGTCCATGGGAAGATGTGGGTCTGACTAAAGTGTCCATGGGAAGAGGTGGGTCTGACTATAGGTCCATAGGAAGAGGTGGGTCTGACTAAAGTGTCCATGGGAAGAGGTGGGTCTGACTAAAGTGTCCATGGGAAGAGGTGGGTCTAACTATAGGTCCATAGGAAGAGGTGGGTTTGACTAAAGTGTCCATGGGAAGAGGTGGGTCTGACTAAAGGTGCCCATAGGAAGAGGTGGGTCTGATTAAAGGTCCATAAGAAGAGGTGGGGCTGACTAAAGGTGCCCATGGGAAGAGGTGGGTCTGACTAAAGGTGTCCAAGGGAAGAGGTGCGTCTGACTAAAGGTGTCCATGGGAAGAGGTGGGTCTGACTAAAGGTGTCTATGGGAAGAGGTGGGTCTGACTAAAGGTGTCCATGGGAAGAGGTGGGTCTGACTAAAGGTGCCCATGGGAAGAGGTGGGTCTGTCTGAAGGTGTCCATCGGAAGAGGTGGGTCTGACCAAAGGTGCCCACGGGAAGAGGTGGGTCTGACTAAAGGTGTCCATGGGAAGAGGTGGGTCTGACTAAAGGTGCCCATGGGAAGAGATGGGTCTGACTAAAGGTTCTGATACTCTAGTTTGCCAGTGTTAGTTGCCATTATTAATCTGATAAAAATGCAGCATGTCTTTAGGGTCCCAAACTACTCCATGCATACTGCTCTGTTTAACAATTCCTTCATCATATATTTGAGGCTCAGACACAACCAGATTAACCACTTGTGGTTACTGACCATCTTAACTCAAGGCTGACTCCCATCTGCCCACCTCCCACCTTTCCCAACCTGCCTGTCAGCTAGCCTGCCCGAGTGCGTTCTAGCTAGCCTGCCTGCCATCCTGTCGGCCTACCTACCAGCCTGTCTGTCAGCTTACCTACTGTTCTGCCTACCAGCATGCCTGCCAGCCTGTCGGCCTACCTACCAGCCTGTCTGCCAGCTTACCTACTGTTCTGCCTACCAGCCTGTTTGCCGTTCTGCCAGCCTACCTACCGATCTGCCTGCGAACCTGTTTGCCGTTCTCCCAACCTGCCTGTCGTCCTGCCAGCCTGCCTGCTATCCTGCTAAATAGCCTGATATTAGGACAGACATTAAGCAGGTTAGCCTAATTTCCGTCCTGCTATCTAGGCTGCCATTCAACCTGCCAGCCTGCTAACTTGTCTGCCGTCCTGCCTGCCATCTTACCATTCTGCCAGCTTCCCTGACCTCATGTCAGCCTGCCTGAGGGGGAATCGGGCTCTAGTTTAATACTGGTAAAATGTATAATTCTATAAATGCAAATAATAATAATTCTAATATAGCTCGAAGGACCAGAATGCGTTGTTAAATGAGAGAACCAGTGACTTATTGATCTCTATGATTATATGTAATAAATTCTAATATTCTATTCTGCGGTGACTAAATTCTATACAATCTAGAGACAGCTTTCCATGACACATCTTGGGGGGTATTCTATGAGATTAATCTACGTGCAACATATATTATGTAATAATAATAATGATAATATGTACACACATAGATAATGATAAAAACTTGTAAAGCAAAAATGCTACTGCATGATAAAGATTATTAAGTAATCAATGCAATATAGCATGTAATGACTCTCAATAATTAAAAGGTACTATCTACAATGAAAACTGATTAAATTTCAGCTGTGACAGAGGGACGAAGGTGGAGTCCAATCTCTACAACAGTCTGGAAACAGCTTGAGATAGTGATCCTTGGAACACGTGAGTATATGAGTCACAGGCTTCCTCAGTGGTGTTGCCCCAGGCCGCAATAATTAAATTCCATAATTTCCACTCCAAATTAGTATTCACACACATAAATGCAATATCTAAACATTTGGAGGGGTGGAAACAACACTTACATGGGGTTTATTTTATCGCCTGAAGCGTCACGATATGGCACCTATATTAATTATTATTAGAGCTTAAAATAATAATACAAAAGGTAAAAATGTCTGCCGAACTGGTGTCCGTGATTCTGGTAAGCTGCGTCCTCAATCTGAAGCCCGATGATGTATGGATGCTTGCTAGACTGTGGGATTTGTAAGGACCGCTTCGGAACACCATACTGCCAGTTGATCAAAAATGGCGAGAGTCCCCTTCCCTCTCGGGACGCGCATGCACGATAGCTCACAGTGGGGGCCCCGACCATAAATTATATTTAATTATTTGAAGTTTAAAAGGGAAGGAAGTGTTTATGACGAATATTTACGTCATATATAAATGCATCATGTAGTAATATATTTTCTCGTAGTGCTACTCTGTTAATGCAGACTGCACAAATAAAACGACAATCCTTTGGAGGTGAAAATCCTTTTAGATTATAATATTATTTACTGGCACAGCTATCAAGCTTGGTAAAGGGAATCCAGTAAACTGTTGTATACTAAATAAAGTAAACCTATTACTAAATAATTATCCTTGATAACGGAAAGTAAATGGTTGGACTTCTATTACATTTATAGATATGTGGAAATTTATTCTCCGTGGGTGGCTGACGCAACACTGCCACAATTCTAGGAGAAATTACATGATGTTTCACATCCTAATGCAGTGAATTCTGTGATATTAAACTACGGATTAGTAGTGTTAGTTAATTACTACGTTTAGTACAGGAAATACATCCCATTGTACTAAGGATTAGTAAATGAGTATTAAATGAGTGTGAAGTGTGTGTATACAGGAAATACATCCTATTGTATTAGGGATGAGAATAACTGTTGGAAATTTCCAACACTGCCTGCCGTTCTGTTGACCATCAAAGCCTGTTTACCCTCCTGCAAGTGTGCCTGCAGTCCTGCCTACCATCCAGCTAGCCTGCCTGTCATTATACCAACGTGTCTCACAGACTGATCGCCAATCTTTCAGCTTCCTGCCTGACGTCCTAACAGCCTGTATGCCTTCCTGTCAGCCTACCTGCTATCTTACCTGCAATCCTGTCAACTTTCCTGCCATCTTGTCAACCTTACTGCCGTCCTTTCAACCATCCTGTCAACCGACCTGCCAGCCTGTTGCTGTTCTTACTTCTCTCCTGCCAGCTTACCTGCCGTACTGCTAGCCTGCCTGCCGTCATGACAGACTGCTTGCCATGATATCAGTGTGCCTCACAGCCTGTCTGCCAATCTGCCAGCCTTTCTGCAAGTCTGCAGGACGTCCCGCCTGCCATCTTGCCTGCCAGTTAATCTGCTGTCCTGTCAACCTGCCTCTCATCCTTCCTGCCTGAATCATGCCTCCCAGCCTGCCTGCAATCCTGCCTCCCAGACTCCATGCCATCCTGTCAACTGCCTGCCATTTTGCAAACCTATCAGCCTGATTGTCATTCTGCTTCACCTCCTGCTTTCTGGCCATTCTGCAAGCCTGTCTTCCTTCCTGATGGCCAGCCTTCCAGATCGCTTGCCTCTATGTCTGCCTTTCTGTCTCCCTGCCTACCATCTTGCCTTCATGTCAGCCTGACTGCCTGCTTGCCTATTTTCTTGAATGTCGGGCTAGTTTACTGACTAACTTGTGTGAGGGCGTCTGCTGGTGCGGGTGGAGTTGTACAATTTATTTAGATACTTCGTAATACAGGTGTTCACTTCTTAGTTTATCCATAGTTTACTTGGGGTTGCACCATATTCTCCAATTCTTTGTGCGCTGGTTCAGTTTGTGCAGTGGGTGAGAGGTCTAAGTGTGTATGAGTTCATCACACTTGCCTTGTATCAGTAGCGTCACTCACTGAGGCCATCCACACACACACACACCCATGATTGTTGGTGTCGTGTAGACGTCAGTAGTGAAGGTGGCGTCTATGGTCTTGACGTATACGTCGAGGAGAGGGAATGCACAGTCGATACGAAGATCATGTGTGAACTGGAGTACTGAGGACTCGGTAAAAATTGAAAGACTCATGGATCACAACCGCATGGAATGTAAATTGGGACAAATGGAAAAATTTTACTTTGCTCATGTGTATCATGTAAATGGAAATTTGAAACCAAAATGCTCCGTAATCCCAAATGTCAAAGTTATTGAGTTTTTTCAGGGTGGTTAATCCAATACTATAGAACATAGTTTGAAAGTGAAGAGGCAACAGGCATTATTGTGTTGAAGACTATACATTCTCATATATAATGTACGAGAATCGGAGACCTACAAGTGAGTTTATTGCTTAACGTTAATAATCATTTCAATAGGAAATTTCCATCAGCACACTGGGATTTGAATTTTAAATTATTAAGGTCTGCCCTAATTGCACAATAAAGTTATGTAGACATACAAGTGTGAACAGATCACTACCAGTGTTTGGTTGATGTTATACTATGTAGCCAGCATTTGAGTAAGAATATATAATTTTGTTAACCAAACCACACACTAGAAATTGAAGGGACGACGACGTTTCGGTCCGGCCTGGACCATTTTCAAGTACATTCACTTCCTTTCCTACCATCATCCTCTTCAGAAAAATATTCTTGTTTCTCTTCCTCCGCGCTCTACGCATCAGCGACCCTCAGGTTCTTGATTCTGAAATTTCCTTTATCTACAAATCATTCTCTCGCGTTGGTTACCCGTTATATTTTATCAACTGTGTCTATTCTCAAGCTAAACCAAATTTCTTTCATCCTAAAACCTACTTCCAATACAATTAGCACTGCTCTGTCTTCCCTTCATTTCTGAACTTAAAACTCCTACTAATACCTTTCGTCCTCTTGACATTAAGCTCGCCTTTCGACAAACAAACACACTTCATAGTAATCTAGTTCACACTGCTCCTTCTGCTTCTAATGCTGCTGGTGTCTACTCTATCCTCTGTTCGTCTTGTCCTCTCCAATACTTTGGTGAAACTGGCCGAACACTTAATGACCGACAAAACGAACACAAAAGAAGAGTTAAGTCCGCAGAAACAAACAATGCTCTTGTGGGAACCGACCTGTGAGATTTATATTTATTTAATTTATATGAATTTATCTTTACGTTAATTTATATACTTCGATAGCAATTTGTATAATGATAAGTGGACTGTATTTCTGAAATAATCTCTTAATCTCACAAATCGATCCTCTACACATTAGGGGGGGTTATTAGTTTATATATATGCAGCCAATCAAACTACAGTATTAACTACATACATTGAAGAGGTTCCTTATCTTATAGTACAGCAGGTTAGTCCACCAGGTATAACTAGGGTGTAGACAACAAATTATCCTCTTTGAGGTAGCTTCCATCCCCCAGTAACTGGTGCACAAAGTCCTTGCTTCCTCGTCTTGACCTGTCAAAAGGGCGCTAGCTGTAAAGCCAGATTCTATATATGACAAGCTATATCAGAGAAAACTGTACATGGAACATTGAAGACCTGGCTTAATTACCTTTAGTTTGAGGCTTCCACGTGCTCTAACCGGGTCACCCTATATAATGACATTAATGGCCATAAATGAAAGATACATGGGTTTCGGAAAGAACACTTAACTTGAATTGTAGACATCGTGTTGGAGATGGTACCTTTGGTTTCCATAACACTACGTCCAAGTAAAATTAACAGGAGCCGTATTTGCTCCCGTGTGAGCCTCTGGTCTCAATATAAACAATGGCTGTTTAACACTCCATACTATTGACGTTACTGGCCGACATTGTCCAGATATGATAGGAGCCGAATTTGCTCCACACGTCTCGGAGGTGACACAACAATGGCTACCCTCCTTCCTCACTGACGCCTGGCTTACATTGTCCACATGTCAGAAAGTGATAGAAGGGTCACATTTACTCTACTTTAATATTGATAATTAAGTTAATTTATATAAGATGTTTTTATGATGGTAAAGTCCAAAGACTAATGTATTTAAGAACAATTCCCAGCAGAATAGCTGGTGAATTATAATAGTATGTGGTGATGATATCCCGTTTTCTATAGACGGTAATTCCACTACAAGTTACGTTTTCTATGGGTAACTTGTTTGTACAACACAGCTATTATCTGTCTGTATGATATATTATGTGGTGTCGGATTTTCCGACAGCTCTCTTCTGTCATGTTAGAGATCCTAATCATCCTATTCATTGGTCTTCCTCTAAAATAATCTTTCCTACCTCTACACAGACGCCGTCTTGTCGAATCGGCTCTGATACACAACCTAGTCCTGGCTTTGTTGCTGTTGACTCTTCCCTTTCAGTGTGTACTCAAATGGCTTACACTTTCTAACAAACGTGACCTAACATAATCCTACCCTTCCTTTTATCTTTGTTTTCTTTCTCTTACGATCCCTTTATTATTCCTATTATTACACCCTTTATTACACTTTACCTTCCGTACCTTTTGCCTTGCTCTTATCTTCCTCTAAAATTTCCATCTCCTCATTTCTCTCTCTTGCCTACATAATGCCCTTGCCTCCCGCGTCTCATCACAATCGACTTGATAATGGTCCAGGACGGACCGAAACGTCGTCGTCTCTTAAATTTCTAGTGAGTTGTTTGATCAACATTTTTCAGCCACGTTATTATGACTCATCATCTGAATATATAATTATACATGAATAAATGGATCCAGATAATATGTGCATGGAGATAGAGTGTTATACTCACCTGACAATCACTATAACGTCAGATTACAGGCCGAAGGCACAACTTGAGGATTCCTGAGGTCCCTTTCTGCCTCGTTAACTCAAACTTCAAGACATAGTCAGTAATGATTATAAATTGTCAGGTGAAGAGCATTATAGTTGCATAAGTATGTCAAGTTAATATTAGAGAGAGGTAAAGTGTTCAGTCAATCCCTCTTATACCAACCCAATAACAGGGATTTAAGTATCCATATGATGCAGACGAAGGGCTGCTCGCTGCTCCAGCCCATTCTCCCATACGTTTCTAACGTTCTAAACTGATGTACTAAATTACCTGAAATTACCCTACACGAGGACCCACTAACAGAAAACAGAGTACGAACATTTTGCGAGCTGCTACGATTTATAGTGCTTCAGTTTTTGGCCTAAGTAACTCTATGTCAAAATCCGATATAATTTTGGAGCAGCAAGCTCCCATTCCTTAACATTTTCTATATTTACACATTTATCAGTGGTAAATGGTAAATAAATATTAATAATATTACTATTAATAACTTATTAATAATTATCTTGATAACAATTCTTTATAGTTTGATGATAAATTTAATGTGCTCATAATTGTGATTATTGTGCAGCATTGAATTGTGTCAAATGTGGAAAGATCAGACTGTTTTAAATTTCAAATAATACAAATCGTGTTTGTCGCGATTCAATTGTTGACTATTTTATTAACTAGGCTATCGTTCTGGTGTTAAAATTTCCAAATTCAAGATATTGTATTGTGTTGATATTATTTAATGGTAAAGCTTACTCTACCTGTTATTTCTCCCTACCATGTGGAAAAATCTTTCCCTCATTAGAAACTTATAGAAAGAGTTTACAAGATTTTTGTCACTTATGCAGTTTCTCAAATTTTTATTGACAATAAAATTTTTATTACTTTATATAAAACAGTGGAAATATTTTTATCTTAAATTGTAACCCACTTATTGAATATTTGACCCTAAAACAATTATTTAACTTAAAGGTAAAAAGGGTAATTAATTGTTGGAGTAGTTGCCAGTAGTACATGTTCTATATTTACTACTTCTATAGACAAACTGACTTAACTCTGGGAGGCAGTAAAGTTGCTAGCTTTCTCACTCCGTGTAGCCAAGTATACTTTAACAGACACGTGTAGATAAAATAACAGGTAACATAGCATGTATTATATATACCTAATAACAATGAAACATCTCCAGGTATGTAGTATATTGCCACCCACGAAAAACCACGTTACAAAGTATAATATTTCTGAAATCAGTGGTATACATCCGTCCCTTTAAACCACAGCTGAAAATGTAGCAGAATTGCACCTTCAGCTGGTGTATGAAATTTCATGACAACTCTCTGTCGACCATTAAATTAAAGCTATATGGACATAGGGCACCTCTGTTTAATTACTTTATAACTCTTAAGGTATGGTAACTATGCTTACAAACTGCTTATGATCTATTACATTAATCTCTGTGAATCACAAGAAAAACTACAACCTAATGCATGAAACATATCAAGACATTAGTCTAGTTTCTTGACACGTTATTACATAGACATATAACAGGATTTGTATGTTATTCCAAATTAGGTACTAACATTTCAAAATGCTGCCATCACAAATAAGAATTAACTAAAACATTCAATTTCCCATGTAAACTTAACACATTACATGCCTTCTGGTCAATTTGCATATGCTGACTGTTTACTTAATCATAAACTTTCATTTGCATATTTAACATGCCACATGTGCTTCTGTAAGTAATCTGTTCTCATCTGGTGTGCAATTTCACCTACGTTAATGAACCTTTGTTATTTTAAATTATGAAGAACAGCCTTGTTCATAACATGATAACACATACCTTGACGAGTTGGATAAGTTGAGGACAGAGTAGATGGAAACAGGTAGGCAGTTGTCCGGTCAGCAGGTGATGGATCAGTAGATGATGGGTCAGCAGGCGATGAGTCAGCAGATGATGGATCAGCAGGCGATGAGTCACCAGATGATGGATCAGCAGGTACCATGTCAGCAGGCAGAGTGCCAGCAGATAACGTTTCAACCGGCAGGATATCAGCAAGCACCGTGCCAACAGGCAGAGTGTTAGTAGGAATCATGTCAACTAACTCCATGTCAACAGTCACCATGTCAGCAGGTACTGTGCCATCAGGCACCATATTAACAAGCACGGTGTCAGCAGGAGCCTGGAGAGGCAGGGTATCAGCAGGAGCCTGGAGAGGCAGAGTATCAGCAGGGGTCGGGAGAGCCAGGGTATCAGCAGGTGCCGGGAGAGGCAGGGTGTCAGCAGGGGTCGGGAGAGGCAGGGTGTCAGCAGGGGCCGGAAAAGGCAGGGTGTCAGCAGGGGCCGGGAGAGGCAGGGTTTGGACAAGAGACACCGTAGCAGCCATCACAATAAACAGCCGCAACACAGCAGAAGTCGTCACCAAACTCTGCCTCTTCCTCGCCCTGTTAATCCTGACTTTCTTGTTGTGTTGTTTCCTGTGGCCATTGTGGTGGTGTTGACTCATCTTTGGCTCTGGCCACAACTGCTGCTGCTGTAGAGTACTTATGGATGTGCAGCTTCTTCCTGTGTTGCTGCTGCTGTTATCAGGCACTGCTCTGTCGCCTGGTCTTGCTACAGCTGCTGTACTCATCAGACACTGATGTTGCTCTTAACAATGTTTTCACTGTAAAAGAAAAAGAGATAAAATTTTACAATTAAAATCCAATTTGTATATCAATTCAAAATGCATAACGTATTACAATGCAAAAAGTTATGCATTTTATTAAAGTCTTTATTTCTGGGATAATTTGAACCTTTCTTTGAATCAAGTTCCTCTTTGTACCATGACCATCCATAAATAGTAGTTTTGCCTCATGATCATCCCAGCCTATCTGGCGAGTACATCTTTGTGCTGTGACCATCCAAACCTGCCTGGCGAGTACATCCTTGGATCATGGCCATCCAAACCTGCCTGGCGAGTACATCTTTGGATCATGGCCATCCAAACCTGCCTGGCGAGTACATCTTTGTGCTGTGACCATCCAAACCTGCCTGGCGAGTACAACCTTGTGCCGTGACCATCCAAACCTGCCTGGCGAGTACATCCTTGTGCTGTGACCATCCAAACCTGCCTGGAGAGTACAACCTTGTGCCGTGACCATCTAAACCTGCCTGGCGAGTACAACCTTGTGCCGTGACCATCCAAACCTGCCTGGCGAGTACAACCTTGTGCCGTGACCATCCAAACCTGACTGGCGAGTACATCTTTGTGCCGTGACCATCCAAACCTGACTGGCGAGTACATGAGTACATCTTTGTGCCGTGACCATCCAAACCTGCCTGGCGAGTACAACCTTGTGTCGTGACCATCCAAACCTGACTGGCGAGTACATCTTTGTGCCGTGACCATCCAAATCTGCCTGGCGAGTACAACCTTGTGCCGTGACCATCCAAACCTGACTGGCGAGTACATGAGTACATCTTTGTGCCGTGACCATCCAAACCTGCCTGGCGCGTACAACCTTGTGTCGTGACCATCCAAACCTGCCTGGCGAGTACATCCTTGTGCTGTGACCATCCAAACCTGCCTGGAGAGTACAACCTTGTGCCGTGACCATCTAAACCTGCCTGGCGAGTACAACCTTGTGCCGTGACCATCCAAACCTGCCTGGCGAGTACAACCTTGTGCCGTGACCATCCAAACCTGACTGGCGAGTACATCTTTGTGCCGTGACCATCCAAACCTGACTGGCGAGTACATGAGTACATCTTTGTGCCGTGACCATCCAAACCTGCCTGGCGAGTACAACCTTGTGTCGTGACCATCCAAACCTGACTGGCGAGTACATCTTTGTGCCGTGACCATCCAAATCTGCCTGGCGAGTACAACCTTGTGCCGTGACCATCCAAACCTGACTGGCGAGTACATGAGTACATCTTTGTGCCGTGACCATCCAAACCTGCCTGGCGAGTACAACCTTGTGTCGTGACCATCCAAACCTGCCTGGCGAGTAAATCTTTATGCCGTGACCAATATGATCTTAGAGAGTATACCAACTGTTTTAGAAACCTTTTTAGTTATGTGTTGTATGTGGGTGCTGAAGATGAGTCTCTTGTCTAGGTATAGGTCAGGGAACTTTCCATCATTTTTATTGCTAATGTTTACATTATCTATCTGAAGCTGAATTGCATTTGTTGATTTACTTCCAAATAAGATGTAGTAGGTCTTTTCTATGTTTAGTGTGAGTTTGTTGGTTAACATCCATAAGTGTACTTTTTTTAATTCATTGTTTACAACATTATTTAATATGAGTTGGTTGGGGTCAGAGTAGATGAGAGTAGTATCATCAGCAAACAAAATAGGTTTTAGCATGCTAGAGACATTAGGCTGATCATTGATGTATATAAGAAACAGGAGGGGTCCTTGGATGCTGCATTGTGGCACCCATACGGTTAGTGGTAGAGTAAGAGTGGTTATATCATTGACGGCTACATATTGGTGTTTGTCAATAAGATAGGATCGGATATAGTTCAGGGCAAGGCCAAGGATACCATAATGGTGGAGTTTAAGTAAGAGGTAGTTATGGTTAACAGTATCAAAAGCCTTTCTCAGGTCAATGAAGAGTCCAATTGGAAACTCACTTTTGTCAAGGGCTGAGTAGAATAAGTCAAGCAGACTAACAATTGCATCATTGGTACTCTATTGGAAGCGGAAGCCAAACTGCCAGGGACTTAGTGTATTGAATTTTACGAGATAGGAGTAGAGCTGTTTGTAAATACTTTTTTCAAATATTTTGGATAATAAAGGAAGATTTTATATGGGTCTGTAATTATTTATGTCTACCGTGTTACCTCCTTTATGAACTGGCGTTACTCTTGCTTTTTTAAGGATGTCAGGGAAGGTATGACACTCTAGAGATTTATTGAACAGCTAAGTTATGGGTGGTGCAAAGGCATGGGAGGCACTCTTGTATACCATCGTTGGTATTTCACTAATGTTCCCAACTTTGTTTTTATTGAGTGAATGATGGACACAACAGCTGTAGGACTGATAGGTGAGAGGAGAGGAGAGTTTAGATAGCTGCCTGAAAGATATGTGGTAACATGTGTCTGGGTCTGTGGGATTTTTCGGGCAAGGTTAGCACCAATCGATGAAAAGAAGCTATAAAATTATTTTGTTATTTCAAGGTCTGTTTCAGGATGTATAACCATCCTTGGAGATTTTTATCTTGTTATGTGAATGTTGTTTAGCTCCTGGAATGCTAGAGATGGCTCTCCATGTGCGTTTCATGTTGCCTTTTGCTTCTTTGAATCTATTCTCATAAGAGGAACGCTTTGCTCTTTTTATTATACTAGTAAGCACTGACGAGTACTTCTCCAAGATGACCTAGACAGACTGAACGAATGGTCCAACAAATGGCTGTTAAAGTTCAACCCGAGTAAATGCAAAGTAATGAAACTAGGCGGTGGAAACAGGAGGCCAGACACAGGATACAGAATACGAGATGAAGTAGTTAATGAAACGGACAGAGAGAAAGATCTAGGAGTTGATATCACACCAAACCTGTCTCCTGAAGCCCACATAAAAAGAATAACGTCTGTGGCATATGCGAGGCTGGCTAACATCAGAACAGCCTTCTGGAACCTGTGTAAGGAATCATTCTGAATCTTGTATACCACATATGTAAGACCAATCCTGGAGTATGCGGCCCCAGTATGGAGCCCGTACCTTGTCAAGCACAAGACGAAGCTGGAAAAGGTTCAAAGGTATGCCACTAGACTAGTCCCAGAATTAAGAGTCATGAGTTACGAGGAAGGGCTGCAGGAAAGGCACCTCACGACACTGGAAGACAGAAGAGTAAGGGGGAGACTTGATCACTACCTATAAAATCCTCAGGGGAATCGACCGGGTAGACAAGGATAAACTATTCAACACGGGTGGTACGTGAACAAGGGGGCACAGGTGGAAACTGGGTATCCACATGAGCCACTGGGACATTAGAAAGAACTTTTTCAGTGTCAGAGTAATTAACAGATGGAATGCATTAGGCAGTTTTTTTATTTTTATTTTTTGCAGGGATATTCCTGCGCGGGCCCTGAGCCTCTGGCTGGCCCACTAAGTGTTGCTTGTTTCTGTTTTACTTGGCCAGAGTATAAGTATTTATTACTCCTATGGTCGCTTCAATAAGATTTTGCCATGTGAGTTCAACAACTTCTTCTGCTCTGTTGAATCTACCTTACCTTGAGGTGCTTCCGGGGCTTAGCGTCCCCGCGGCCCGGTCGTCGACCAGGCCTCCTGGTTGCCGGACTGATCAACCAGGCTGTTGGACGCGGCTGCTCGCAGCCTGACGTATGAGTCACAGCCTGGTTGATCAGGTATCCTTTGGAGGTGCTTATCCAGTTCTCTCTTGAACACTGTGAGGGGTCGGCCAGTTATGCCCCTTATGTGTAGTGGAAGCGTGTTGAACAGTCTCGGGCCTCTGATGTTGATAGAGTTCTCTCTCAGAGTACCTGTTGCACCTCTGCTCTTCAACGGGGGTATTCTGCACATCCTGCCATGTCTTCTGGTCTCATGTGATGTTATTTCTGTGTGCAGGTTTGGGACCAGCCCCTCTAATATTTTCCACGTGTAATTTATTATGTACCTCTCCCGTCTGCGCTCAAGGGAATACAGTTTTTGGCTCTTTAGTCGGTCCCAATAGTTTAGATGTTTTACTGAGTGGATTCTAGCAGTAAAGGATCTCTGCACGCTCTCCAGGTCAGCAATTTCTCCAGCTTTGAAAGGTGCTGTCATTGTGCAGCAGTACTCTACTCTAGAGAGCACAAGCGTTTTGAAAAGTATCATCATCGGTATAGCATCTCTAGTGTGAAAAGTTCTTGTTATCCAACCTGTCATTTTTCTTGCAGTTGCAGTCTTGCAGTTTCTAAGTTGAAATCTTAATGGGTTTGTAACTGTGCACTGTGTTAGATAATGTTCCAATGGTCTATCGGGCATTTCTCGACAGTGTTGACATTTCCTCTCATCTTCCGGAACCTGTAAGCCTTTTTCCCATGCACATGGGTATCCAAGCCTGAATTGTCGAACAAACGACAAGGAAGTGTGTGAGGAACTGAATAAGAAATTCCAGGAGATCCTTACCTTAGAGCAAGGAGAAATTCCAGAGATAAGAGAGAGAATAGTTAACCAAGAACCACTAGAAGAGTTTGAGATTATCAGCGGGGAAGTAAGAAAGTTTTTACTAGAGTTGGATGTGACAAAGGCAATAGGCTCAGATGGAATCTCCCCTTGGATACTAAAGGAAGGAGCAGAAGCACTGTGCCTGCCTCTCTCAATGACTTAGACAGACTGAGTAAATGGTCCAACAAATGGCTGCTAAAGTTTAACCCAAGTAAATGCAAAGTAATGAAACTAGGCTGTGGAAACAGGAGGCAAGACACAGGATACAGAATAGAAGATGAAGTACTTCAAGAAACGGACAGAGAAAGATCTAGGGGTTGATATCACACCAAACCTGTCTCCTGAAGCCCACATAAAAAGAAATACGTCAGTGGCATATGCGAGGCTGGCTAACATCAGAACAGCATTCAGGAACCTGTGTAAGGAATCATTCAGAATCTTGTACACCACATATGTAAGACCAATCCTGGAGTATGTGGCCCCAGCATGGAGCACATAGCTTGTCAAGCACAAGATGAAGCTGGAAAAAGTTCAGAGGTATGCCACTAGACTAGTCCCAGAACTAGGAGGCATGAGTTACGAGGAAAGTCTGCGGGGAATGCACCTTACGATCCTGGAAGACAGAATAGTAAGGGGAGACATGATCACTACCTACAAACACACACAGCCACACACACAGGGCTACTATGTAGTGAGGAAAGAGAGAGAGAAGGGAGAGGAGGAGGTGGTGTAGCTTTGCTACTAAGAGAAGGTTGGAGTTTCGAAGAGATGGTAATTCAGAACGGTGAAGGTTTCAGTGACTACATATCAGGCACCATAGCAACTGGAGGACAGAAAATTACAGTAGCAGTCATATATAACCCCCCACCGAATTACAGAAGACCCAGACAGGAATATGATAGAAACAACTTGGCCACCATCAATATAATAGAGAGAGCAGCTTCTGTGGCTAGCAGAAACGGATCCAGACTACTAATCATGGGAGACTTCAACCATGGGAAGATAGATTGGGGGAACAGAAACCCACATGGAGGACAGACACATGGGGAGCTAAGCTGCTGGATGTGGCAACAAGAAACTTTCTAAGTCAACACGTCAAGGGACCGACAAGAATGAGAGGAGGGGATGAACCAGCCTTGCTTGATCTGATATTTACCCTAAATGAGTCGGATATAAGGGAAGTTAAGTTGGAAGCCCCATTGGGAATGAGTGATCATTGTGTATTGAATTTCGAGTGCCTGGTTGAGCTGGGAATTATCACCCCCAAAAAAGAATTGGGAACCAAAGGGCTGGCGTACCGAAAGGGAAACTATGAGGAGATGAATAAATTCCTATGGGATATACATTGGGACACAGAACTCGGAACCAAGTCCGTACAAGACATGATGGACTATGTCACCCAAAAATGTCAGGAGGCTGTAAGCAGGTTTGTCCCAGCCTGACAGGAAAAAACAGAGAAGCAAAGGAAGAATCCGTGGTTTAATAGGGAATGTATGAAAGCAAAGGAGCTGAACAAAAGGGCATGGAGGAACTTCCGTAATAACAGAACACCAGAAAGTAGAGAAAGATACCAGAGAACAAGGAACGAGTATGTTAGTGTGAGAAGAGCAGCTGAGAAAAGGTATGAAAATGATATAGCTAATAAAGCCAAGACCGAACCAAAGCTACTACACAGTCACATCAGGAGGAAGACAACAGTGAAGGAACAGGTGATGAAACTTTGGGTGGGCGAGGACAGGTACACAAAGAATGACAAAGAGGTGTGTGAAGAACTCAACAAGAGGTTCCAGGAGGTCTTTACAATAGAACAGGGAGATGTCACGGCGCTAGGAGAGGTGGCAGCAAACCAGGTGACCTTGGATAGGTTCGAAATTACAAGAGATGAGGTCAAGAAGCACTTATTGGAGCTCGATGTGAGAAAAGCTGTTGGGCCGGACAGAATCTCACCATGGATATTGAAAGAGTGTGCAGGAGCACTTTGCTTGCCACTCTCCATAGTGTATAGTAGGTCACTGGAAACGGGAGACCTACCAGAAATATGGAAGACTGCTAATGTAGTACCAATATACAAAAAGGGTGACAGACAAGAGGCACTGAACTACAGGCCAGTGTCCTTAACTTGTATACCATGCAAGGTGATGGAGAAGATTGTGAAAAAAAACCTAGTAACACATCTGGAGAGAAGAGACTTCCTGACAACCCATCAACATGGGTTCAGGGAGGGTAAATCTTGCCTTACAGGCTTGATAGAATTCTACGATCAGGTGACAATGATTAAGCATGAAAGAGAAGGATGGGTGGACTGCATTTTTCTGGACTGTCGGAAAGCCTTTGACACAGTACCCCATAAAAGATTAATGCATAAGCTGGAGAAACAGGCAGGAGTAACTGGTAGGGCGCTGCAATGGATAAGGGTTAAGCAGAGAGTTACAGTGAGGGGTGAGACCTCAGAATGGCGTGAAGTCAGCAGTGGAGTCCCACAGGGCTCTATACTTGGACCTATCCTGTTTCTGATATACGTAAATGATCTCCCAGAGGGTATAGACTCATTCCTCTCAATGTTTGCTGATGACGCCAAAATTATGAGAAGGATTAAGACAGAGGAGGACAGCTTGAGGCTTCAAGAAGACCTGGACAAGCTGCAGGAATGGTCGAACAAATGGCTGTTAGAGTTTAACCCAAGAAAATGTAATGTAATGAAGATAGGGGTAGGAAGCAGGAGACCAGATACAAGGTATCATTTGGGAGATGAAATACTTCAAGAGTCAGAGAGAGAGAGAGACCTGGGGGTTGATATCACGCCAGACCTGTCCCCTGAAGCTCATATCAAGAGGATAACAGCAGCAGCATATGCCAGATTGGCTAACATAAGAACGGCCTTTAGAAACTTGTGTAAGGAATCTTTCAGAACATTATATACCACATATGTCAGACCAATCCTGGAGTATGCGGCTCCAGCATGGAGTTCATATCTAGTCAAGCATAAGACTAAACTGGAAAAGGTTCAAAGGTTTGCCACCAGAGTAGTACCCGAGCTGAGAGGTATGAGCTACGAGGAGAGACTCCGGAAATTAAACCTCACTTCATTGGAAGACAGAATAGTTAGAGGGGACATGATCACCACATTCAAGATTCTCAAGGGAATCGACAGGGTTGATAAAGACAGGCTATTTAACACAAGGGGCACACCCACTAGGGGACACATGTGGAAACTGAGTGCCCAAGCACCATTAGGTGAGTACACCCCTCTCTCCCTCACCATAACCCCTCCAAAACATATACACACAGGCTACTACCAACTCGTCACCTCAAGACATTGAGTCACCACCTCTTCTCAAACAGCCCACACACACACACACACACGTGTATCACAAACAGGATTTGGCAGGTATGCAGAGAATGACAAAAAGGTGTGTGAAGAACTCAACAAGAGGTACCAGGAGGTATTCACAATAGAAATTGGTGAGGTCACTGTGCTAGAAGAGGGGGCAGTAAACCAGGCGGCCTATGAAGGGTTCGAAATTACAAGAGATGAGGTCAAGAGACACCTGTTGGATCTGGATGTGAGAAAAGCAGTTGATTCAGATGGGATCTCACCATGGGTATTGAAAGAGTGTGCAGAGGCACTCTACTTGCCACTCTCCATAGCGAATAGTAGGCCACTGTAGACGGGAGACCTACCAGAAATATGGAAGGCGGCTAATGTGGTCCCAATATACAAAAAGGGTGACAGACAAGAGGCACTGAACTACAGGCCAGTGTACTGAACTTGGATACCGTGCAAAGTGATGGAGAAGATCGTGGGAAAAAAATCTAGTAACACATCTGGAGAGAAGGGACTTTGTGACAAATTGCCAACATGGGTTCAGGGAGGGTAAATCTTGCCTCTCGGGCTTAATAGAATTTTACGATCAGGTGACAAAGATTAAGCAAGAAAGAGAAGGCTGGGCGGACTACATTTTTTTGACTGTCGGAAAGCCTTTGACACAGTCCCCCATATGAGGCTGGTACATAAGCTGGAGAGACAGGCAGGAGTAACTGGTAAAGTGCTCCAGTGGATAAGGGAATACCTAAGCAATAGGAAGCAAAGAGTTACAGTTAGGGGTGAGACCTCAGATTGGCGTGAAGCCACCAGTGTAGTCCCATAGGGCTCTGTACTCGGTCCTATCCTGTTTCTGATATACGTAAATGATCTCCCAGAGGGTAGAGACTCATTCCTCTCAATGTCTGCTGACGATGCCAAAATTATGAGAAGGATTAAGACAGAGGACTGCTTGAGGCTTCAAGAAGACCTAGACAAACTAAAGGAATGGTCGAACAAATGGTTGTTAGAGGTTAACCCAAGCAAATGAAATGTAATGGAGATAGTTGTAGGGAGCTGGAAGCCAGTTACAAGGTATCATTTGTGAAATGAAATTCTTGAAGAGTCAGAGAGAGAGAAAGACCTGGGGGTTCATATCACGCCAGACCTGTCCCCTGAAGCCCATATCAAGAGGATAACATCAGCAGCATATGTCAGGTTGGCTAACATAAGAACGGCATTCAGACACTTGTGCAAGGAATCATTCAGAACTTTGTATACCACCTATGTCAGACCAATCCTGGAGGAAGCAGCCCCAGCATGGAGTCCATATTTAGTCAAGCAAAAGACTAAACTGGAAAAGGTTCAAAGGTTTGCCACCAGACTAGTACCCCGACTGAGAGGTATGAGCTACAAGGAGAGATTACGGGAATTAAACCTCACGTCGCTAGAAGACAGAAGAGTTAGGGGGGATATGATCACCACATACAAGATTCCCAGAGGAATTGACAGGGTAGATAAAGACAGTTTATTTAACACAAGGGGGCACACGCACTAGGGGACACAGGTGGAAACTGTGTGCCCAAATGAGCCATAGAGACGTTAGAAAGAATTTTTTTCGTGTCAGAGTGGTTGACAAATGGAATGCATTAGGCAGTGATGACAGTGGAGGCTGTCTCCATACACAGTTTCAAGTGTAGATATGATAGAGTCCAATAGGCTCAGGAACCTGTACTCCAGTTGATTGACAGTTGAGAGGCGGGACCAAAGAGCCAGAACTCAACTCCCACAAGCACAAATAGGTGAGTACAAATAGGTGAGTACACATACACACCTAGCTGTACTCAGATATGCTCACCTGGTTGTATTCACCTAGATATACTCATCTAATTGTACTCACCAAATTGTACCAACTTAATTAGCTGTATTCACCTAGCTCTACTCACCTAGCTCTACTCACCTAACTGTATACTCATTTAACTGTAATCACCTAACTGTATACTCACCTAAATGTACTCACCTACCAATACTACTCTACTTCACTTGAAGTACTCACCTAGTTGAACTAAGCTAGTTGTTTTCACCTACGTTTATTTCTCTAGTTGTGTTCGCCTACTTTTGCTTCTCTAGTGGTTCTCACCTACCTGCAATTACTCCTCCATAGCTTGTGTAATTATACTCACCCACATGTATTCACCTAGTAGTGCTCAAGTTGTACTAACATACATGTACTCCGACTAGATGTAATCATGTAGTTGTATTCACCTAGCTGTACTCCCTTAGTTACACCATATAGTTTTATTAACCTAGTTCTACTCACCTGGTTGATACCTGGTTGATGGGGTACTGGGAGTTCTTCTACTCCCCAAGCCCGGCCCGAGGCCAGGCTCGACTTGTGAGAGTTTGGTCCACCAGGCTGTTGCTTGGAGCGGCCCGCAGGCCCACATACCCACCACAGCCCGGTTGGTCAGGCACTCCTTGGAGGAATAAATCTAGTTTCCTCTTGAAAATGTCCACGGTTGTTCCGGCAATATTTCTTATGCTTGCTGGGAGGACGTTGAACAACCGCGGACCACTGATGTTTATACAGTGTTCTCTGATTGTGCCTATGGCACCTCTGCTCTTCACTGGTTCTATTGTACATTTTCTTCCATGTCGTTCACTCCAGTACGTTGTTATTTTACTGTGTAGATTTGGTACTTGGCCCTTCAGTATCTTCCAGGTGTATATTATTTGATATCTCTCTCGTCTTCTTTCTAGTGAGTACATTTGGAGGGCTTTGAGACGATCCCAATAATTTAGGTGCTTTATTGCGTCTATGCGTGCCGTATATGTTCACTGTATTCCCTCAATTTCAGCAATCTCTCCTGCTCTGAAGGGGAAAGTGAGTACTGAGCAGTACTCAAGACGGGACAACACAAGTGACTTGAAGAGTACAACCATTGTGATGGGATCCCTGGATTTGAAAGTTCTCGTAATCCATCCTATCATTTTTCTGGCTGTCGCAATATTTGCTTGGTTATGCTCCTTAAACGTTAGGACGTCAGACATTATTATTCCCAAATCCTTTACATGCTGTTTTCCTACTATGGGTACATTTGATTGTGTTTTGTACTCTGTATTATGTTTAAGGTCCTCATTTTTACCGTACCTGAGTACCTGGAATTTATCACTGTTAAACATCATGTTATTTTCTGATGCCCAGTCGAAAACTTTATTAATATCAGCTTGAAGGTTTTCAATGTCCTCAGCCGAAGTAATTTTCATACTGATTTTTGTGTCATCTGAAAAGGATGATACGAAGCTGTGACTTGTATTTTTGTCTATATCTGATATGAGAATAAGGAAAAGCAGCGGTGCAAGGACTGTACCCTGAGGTACAGAGCTTTTCACTGCACTTGGACTAGATTTTATATGGTTGACAGTTACTCGCTGAGTCCTGTTTGACAGAAAACTGAGTATCCAGCGTCCTACTTTACCGGTTATTCCCATTGACTTCATTTTGTGTGCTATCACGCCATGGTCACATTTATCGAAAGCCTTTGCGAAGTCCGTGTATATCACATCAGCATTCCGTTTCTCTTCTAATGCCTCAGTGACTTTGTCGTAGTGCTCAAGTAGCTGTGAGAGGCACGATCTTCCCGCTCGAAATCCATGTTGGCCTGGGTTGTGAAGGTCATTGGTCTCCATGAAATTGGTGACCTGACTCCTAATCACTCTCTCAAATACTTTTATGATGTGCGATGTTAGTGCAACTGGTCTATAATTTTTTGCCAATGCTTTGCTCCCTCCCTTGTGTAGAGGGGCTATGTCTGCTACTTTAAGTGCATCTGGTATCTCCCCTGTGTCCAAGCTCTTCCTCCACACTATACTGAGTGCCTGTGCTACCGGCACTTTGCATTTCTTTATAAATATTGAATTCCATGAGTCTGGACCTGGGGCCGAGTGCATGGGCATGTTTTCAATTTCTTTTTCAAAATTTAGTGCGCTCGTGTTTATATCAGTTATATTTACAGGGGTTTGAATATCCCACAAAGAAATTGTCTGGATCTTCCACCTTCATGTTGTTTATTGGAGTGCTAAACATGTCCTCATACTGTTTTCTTAGGATTTCACTAATTTCTTTGTCATCCTCCATGTATGAACCTTCACTTGTACAAATAGGTCCAATACTGGCAGTGGATTTTGCTTTTGATTTCGCATGAGAAGAAATATTTTGGATTTTTCTTTATTTCCTGAATTGCTTTCTGTTCTAACTGCCTTTCTTCAGTTTCATATGAGTGTTTCAATTTCCGCTCGATTTCTTCAATCTCGCTATTTAAATTATTCCTTCTTTGACGGGAAATTCGTGTCTGCATAAGCAGTTCCGTTATTTTTTTCCTGCGTTTATAGTGTCGTCTGCGTTCTCTTTCTACGTTAGATCTCTTTCTGGCTTTCCTCAAAGGAACATGTTTCAGACAGACTTGATACGCTTCTGAAGTCAGTTTTTCTATTCCTTCTGTAGGACTTGTATTATTTAGAACAGTTCCCCATGGAATGTTTGTAAGTTCCCTGTTTATTATCTCCCAGTCTATTCTTTTATTATTAAAATTGAATTTACTGAATAGCCCCTCTCGCTCTATCAACGTTTTAGGTCTATTCTGAGTATTGATGGTCGTTTGCACTTCAATGAGTTTGTGATCTGAGTATGTGGTATCTGATATCGTAATGTCTCTGATAATGTCTTCATTGTTCGTAAAGACCAGATCTAGAATATTTTCATTTCTCGTTGGCTCCGATATCTGCTGATTGAGTGAAAATTTGTCACAGAATCTAAGTAGTTCTCTAATCTGTGGTTGGTTAGGTCCTGATAGATTTCCTGGTATAATATTATTGTTTGCTATTTTCCACCTGAGACTAGGCAAGTTGAAGTCACCTAGGAAGATAATATCAGGTATCGGGTTCTCCAAATTATCAAGGCTATTCTCAATTTTGCTTATCTGTTCTGTGAATTCCTCAGCCGTTGCATCTGGCGGTTTGTATATTAGTATAATCACTAAATTTATTTTCTCTATTTTTAATCCCAGTACCTCTACCACCTCATTTGTAACGTTTAGGAGCTCCGAGCATACAAGGTCTTCCCTAATATACAGACCCACTCCTCCATGTGACCTAATTTTCCTATCACACCTGTATAGGTTATATCCTGGAATCCAGATCTCACTGTCCAACAATTCCCCTGCATGGGTTTCTGTGAAAGCTCCAAATACTGCATTTGACTCCGTGAGGAGGCCATTTATGAACTGTACTTTGTTGTTTGTTCTTGTTTTCAGTCCTTGTATGTTGGCAAAGATGAATGAGGTTACTCTATTAGTGATAGTTTGAATGGGAGACTTTTTCGGCAAGTCCATTATTCGTGGACATAATGAGTTTGTTCTGACCAGTACTGATTGTTGTAGGGGAGTTTTCTGTCGTAGTTGTAGTTCCCTTTCGGTGGGTAATTATATCTGTAATTCTGGAATGCAAGTGGATCTGGCATCCAGTTCCATACACTCTCCATGCTGCTCCTTTTGAATTCTCTGTCGGTCTGGTATAAAAAATTTATAGAGTTTCCTCCAAATTCATTATCCTGCTTGCCACTCTTTATGTAGCGTTCCATGCCTTTCACGTGAAAGTGTGGGCAGCTAAGGTCATAGCATTTTCTGTCCTCCAGTGAGGTTTGGCACATGTCAGGATGGAAAAACCTACATATTGATCCAAATCGACACTCACCTTTCCTAAGCATATTTAAACATTTTTTGGGATGTTGGAGTAGGGAAGATGAGGACTAAAGCGACGCACGCCATCTGCCCAGGTGTCACTCACGAGTGGCACCTGGACAGATGGCGTGCGTGTGTCTAGTCCTCAAGGGTATGGGGGGATTTTCCCGGAAGTTTGGCGCGTGTCGGAGGTAAGTGGTGAGCAGGTGGAGCGCGTCGCTCTAGTCCTCAGGGGTTTGGGGTGCTTTTTCCGTGTGTTTGGGTATGTGGTCAGGAAAGAGGGGAGGTCATGTTGTTGTGGATGTAGGAGAGTAAGAAATACAAGGATAAGAGTGGAATATGAGGAAAGAGTAGTTAGATATGTATGTGTGTTTGGCATAGACTTAATCCTGTGTGAAGATAATAGTTGCTGATGATAGTAAGCTATGTAGAGGATGAGTGAGAGGGGAGCCAACATAGGTATGTTGTTTTGGGTGAGGGGAGGGGTGAGGGAGGGAGGGAGGGATGGATGGAAGGGTGAGGGGAGCTTCCCCTCGTCGTGAGACTGCTTGGGGTCATTTGCGGTTTTGACAAACCATTAGCTCCCCCTACAGGAAGCCGTAAGTGGGAGAGGCTGAGAGAGTAGAGTCCAGCAGGAGGGATGTGAACCATTACCCTTAAGCGTTTTTCATTGTCCGCGGAGGGGTGTGCGTACTGGCCACTGGTTAGAGGGCATCTGAAGAGTCTTTTCCAAGTAGTTTTGGTTATATCTTCCCCTCCCAGAGGGTAGGCAATGACTGCCATTACTTCCTCAGACACGACGGAAGTGGTTGGGTATCCATTACCCATTGCGTTTTCGTTAAGGAAGGGGAGATGGGCGCAACATACAAATTCCAAAATGCAGACCTGAGAGTTTGACACACATTGATTAACAAGCCATCTAATTATTTATACATCTCTCTCTCTACATTATATGCGGGGTTACATAGTGTGTCAAGAACTACCTACGTGATGCTAAACAGTCCAATCTCACACAAGGCAGTCATATGGGCAGTAAAGGCTTGCAGAGATGCATAAAGGAGTCCAGGACTGAACCCCAACAATTCATTTTTAGCTAAGCAAGTTACAATCATGACGAGCTAGTTACAAATTTCAATATAAGTCAACACATCGTCACGGAGACGCGATCTCTACCTACAATCGTTCTTCTTAACTGTGATCATTGAAATGTATGCATGTTTACTCAATCTCCATCACCTCTTCTTCCTACAGCCATTACTGTTGTGCAGAGCTTGTATCACACAACGGCGTTATCATAGCAAGTCAATGTCATAGAATGTTCAAGACTCCTGAATGAAAGAACCGGCATGCAATCTCAGTAAGGTCTAACCTTCACGGCGGTTTGAGACGTTGTGAGATGGATGGACTAGGTAGTGGGATGGCCTTACCCTCTCCCCATCCACCCCCACCAAACCCCTACCCCTACCACCCCCCTCCATGCCCAAACCATCAAGTATCACTGCACCCTTCCCAGACCAGATGTTCTGTGCAAAGCCTTAGTATCATCATTCTTTGCTCAAATAGCATTTTTTAAGAATATCCAGTCATAAGCTGGTCTTCAATCTTATTATTATAACAAATCATAATTTGTTGTAAACACAACTGCGTGGGATATACATAGCAGTCAGTGGTTTCGCTCACTCTCTCTCTCTCTCTCTCTCTCTCTCTCTCTCTCTCTCTCTCTCTCTCTCTCTCTCTCTCTCTCCAGATCATTTAATAGTTGGGGAAAGTATCATCATTTCCTTTCTCCTGCTGCCGCTGTTCACATATCTTTCTCCATTTCACTCAGACTGACAGCGCACCAGAGGATGGAGGACTAATGTCAATTTTCGAGCCCCCCCATCACTCTCACCCTTATAACCTTGTAAGGTAGCACGACCAATATGCTAACTTCATTCTTTGCCCAAATAACATTTTAAGAGTAACGAGCAACTTTCTGTCCGATGTCTGAATAATGAAATGTAAACCATGTTTAACCATTACATCCAAACTCAATAAAATATTACCACAACTTTGTTTAGTTCTTGTATCACATAACGTAACGCAGCGTTTATTCAACAAATGATAGACATAGCATAATATAGCTTCATATTCACTGTGGTAAAACAAACATACACATCACGGTCAGTCCTCGCTATAGCTCAAACGCCTCCTTCATTCTCACTCCATTAGGTGATCAATGTTCCACACATACAAATTCCAAGCAAAGTAACATATATACGACAATGTGGAAAAACACAGTCTTGATACTATTATTAAATTGAGTTGTTCATTATCCCCGAGTTCAAGGCTGTCTCTCTTAAGACCTGCATTATCCAATGTAAACAGACCGGATGAGACGATAGTGAAATAGCTCTGAGCTATGTCTATTTTCAGTTCTTGTATCACACTTAATGTAGCGTAATGGGGAAACAGTCTTTCTACTGCCTACATAATTAGCATTTGAAAATGTAAGCAAGTCTAGACAATCTCCTATAGCCCTTACATTCTAAACACAATAAAATATTAGCACACGCTTGCATCGCATTATATCATCATTAAGTAACGTGGAGATCAACTTTCTGGCTGTTGTCCGAATATCATTATTGAAATGTGAACCTCATTTAGCCAAACACAATATCTCCATTACATCTCATAGCATATGAATATTACGGTATACCAGTTTAGCCTCTGTAACACAATGTAACGTAACGTAAGTAAGGCAAATCAACTTTTTGCAGTTCAAAATGTCATTTTTAATTGAAAGTATGACTTAGCCCATCTTCATTACATCTCTTACCACATAAATATTGGCGTCTATCAGTTTTAGCCCTCTGTAACACAATGTAACGTAACGTAAAGTAATGCAAATCAACTTTTTTTTGCAGTCCGAAATGTCATTTTTTTAATGAAAGTATGACTTAGTCCATCTCCATTACATCTCTTACCATATAAATATTGGCGTCTATCAGTTTAGCCCTCTGTAACACAATGTAACATAACGTAATGTAACGCAAATCAACTTTTTGCAGTCCAAAATGTCATTTTTAAATGAAAGTATGACTTAGTCCATCTTCATTACATTTCTTACCATATAAATATTGGCCTCTACCCGTTTTAGCCCTCTGTAACACAATGTAACATAACGTAACGTAAGGCAAATCAACTTTTGCAGTCCAAAATGACATTTTTTTAAATGAAAGTACGACTTAGCTCATCTCCATTACATCTTTTACCATATAAATATTGGCGTCTACCCGTTTTAGCCCTCTATAACACAATGTAACGTAACATAACGTAACACAAATCAATTTTGCAGTCCAAAATGACATTTTTTAAATGAAAGTTTGACTTAGGCCCATCTCCATTACATCTCTTACCATATAAATATTGACCTCTACCCGTTTTAGCCCACTGTAACACAATGTAACGTAACGTAACGCAAATCAACTTTTGCAGTCCAAAATGACATTTTTAAATAAAAAGTATGTCTTAGTCCATCTCCATTACATCTCCTACCATATGAATATTACGGTCTACCAGTTTTAGCCCTCAGTAACACAATGTAACGTAACGTGGAAAATCAACTTTGTCGGATGACCAAATAGCATTATTGAAAATGACATCAATGTTTAGCCATTACATCCAAACACAAAGAAAAATATTACCGCTTTTCTTGAGAAACTTATATGTGGAGATCATATCTCCAGAGTCCACACAATAAGCCACACATCACACATCTTCTGTTTTCAAATCACAGCTCGCATCTAATTTAATGTTATTTTTTTTTTTTGCAGAAACAATGTTTTGAGAATATGCTCAATGTCAGCGATTACTATTCGCATCATCAAACTCCTTTCAGTCATCAAAAACAAGCAGAGGTATCGCATAAACCACTAAAGATTCGATGTATGCAAGGTATATAATTTTTGACAATACTGTCGCCGACACACTTTAGCGAGATGACTGCGCGCAACAGTACCCTACCACTCTTAATAATTTTATTCAAGCACTGTTAACATAGCATAATGTAAGATTTTTTTCACATTTCATATCGCGCGTGTAGATTAGAGAGAGAAGGCAAACATAGCTTGCAGCTAGTCAAAACTTATCATAACAGATATGATTTCACAGAGTTTTTAACCTTTGCCAGTTTTTCAATGTTTTCTCTTCACTTGTGCTAAGTGAGTCAGACAAAAATGTGACATTTCATGTGATTCTCGCGTTCATTAAACACGTACTAAGTTGTTGTTAACTGAATGTCTGAGACATCCAATACATGGTTGATGATAGCAGTATTAATGACAATGATAATAAGAGGTCTTGAACTAGATACTGGCAGGGGGACAACAAAGCTGTGATATTGAAAAGAAACTGAACTGAATTTGAAAATTGATTAATATATGTAATGTGAAGCCAATCTACTGGAAAACAGTATGCGAACTTTATTTGAAAAAGAATAAGAGAAGACGGAAAAGCTGTGTGGCAAGAAAAAATGTTAAAAATAAGAAGTAATGATCTTCATAAACATAAGATATCCATGACCGTAATTAATACAGTGTGAACTCTCTTAAACTATGCTCACCGTGAAATCTCGTCACTAGGCATAACTTGTCACTCTGCGAAACAAATTATCGACTATAGTGCGACAGTGAGAATAAAAAAATGACCACTTATGTTTTGGAGTGCTATTTTAGTCAAGAAATACTGTAAAAGATGTTTATTGACTAAAGGGAATTTGCGGACTGCTGGTGTTTGATGTGTTGAACTGCTTAAAGGAATCATATTTGCTAGAAAAAAATTCCTGTAAAATAATGCTTGTTATATGTTTTGACTATCTAGCTAATAGCATATTGCCTGGGTAATAATGAAATGAAATGTCACATTTTTGTCTGACTCACTTAGAACAAGTGAAGAGAAAACATTGAAAAACTGGCAAAGGTTAAAAACTCTGTGAAATCATATCTGTTATGATAAGTTTTGACTAGCTGCAAGCTATGTTTGCCTTCTCTCTCTAATCTACACGCGCGATATGAAATGTGAAAAAAAATCTTACATTATGCTATGTTAACGGTGCTTGAATAAAATTATTAAGAGTGGTAGGGTACTGTTGCGCGCAGTCATCTCGCTAAAGTGTGTCGGCGACAGAATTGTCAAAAATGATATACCTTGCATTCATCGAATCTTTAGTGGTTTATGCGATACCTCTGCTTGTTTTTGATGACTGAAAGGAGTATGATGATGCGAATAGTAATTGCTGACATTGAGCATATTCTCAAAACATAGTTTCTGCAAAAAAAAAAAATAACATTAAGTTAGATGCGAGCTGTGATTTGAAAACAGAAGATGTGTGATGTGTGGCTTATTGTGTGGACTCTGGAGATATGATCTCCACATATAAGTTTCTCAAGAAAAGCGGTAATATCTTTCTTTGTGTTTGGATGTAATGGCTAAACATTGATGTCATTTTCAATAATGCTATTTGGTCATCCGACAAAGTTGATTTTCCACGTTACGTTACATTGTGTTACAGAGGGCTAAAACTGGTTGACCGTAATATTCATATGGTAGGAGATGTAATGGAGATGGACAAATACATACTTTTTATTTAAAAATGTCATTTTGGACTGCAAAAATTGATTTGTGTTACGTTACGTTACGTTACATTGTGTTACAGAGGGCTAAAACGGGTAGAGGTCAATATTTATATGGTAAGAGATGTAATGGAGATGGGCTAAGTCAAACTTTCATTTAAAAATGTCGTTTTGGACTGCAAAGTTGATTTGCGTTACGTTACGTTACGTTACATTTTGTTATAGAGGGCTAAAACGGGTAGAGGCCAATATTTATATGGTAAGAGATGTAATGGAGATGAGCTAAGTCGTACTTTCATTTAAAAAAATGTCATTTTGGACTGCAAAAGTTGATTTGCCTTACGTTACGTTACGTTACATTGTGTTACAGAGGGCTAAAACGGGTAGAGGCCAATATTTATATGGTAAGAGATGTAATGGAGATGAGCTAAGTCGTACTTTCATTTAAAAAATGTCATTTTGGACTGCAAAAGTTGATTTGCCTTACGTTACGTTACGTTACATTGTGTTACAGAGGGCTAAAACGGGTAGAGGCCAATATTTATATGGTAAGAGATGTAATGAAGATGGGCCAAGTCGTACTTTCATTTAAAAATGACATTTCGGACTGCAAAAAAAAGTTGATTTCCATTACGTTACGTTACATTGTGTTACAGAGGGCTAAAACTGATAGACGCCAATATTTATATGGTAAGAGATGTAAATGAGATGGGCTAAGTCATACTTTCATTTAAAAATGACATTTTGAACTGCAAAAAGTTGATTTGCCTTACGTTACGTTACGTTACATTGTGTTACAGAGGGCTAAAACTGATAGACGCCAATATTTATATGGTAAGAGATGTAATGGAGATGGGCTAAGTCATACTTTCATTTAAAAATGACATTTTGAACTGCAAAAAGTTGATTTGCCTTACGTTACGTTACGTTACATTGTGTTACATAGGGCTAAAACTGATAGACGCTAATATTTATATGGTAAGAGATGTAATGAAGATGGATTAAGTCATACTTTCATTTAAAAATGACGTTTTGGACTGCAAAAAGTTGATTTGCGTTACGTTACGTTGCGTTACATTGTGTTACAGAGGCTAAACTGGTATACCGTAATATTCATATGCTATGAGATGTAATGGAGATATTGTGTTTGGCTAAATGAGGTTCACATTTCAATAATGATATTCGGACAACAGCCAGAAAGTTGATCTCCACGTTACTTAATGATGATATAATGCGATGCAAGCGTGTGCTAATATTTTATTTGTGTTTAGAATGTAAGGGCTATAGGAGATTGTCTAGACTTGCTTACATTTTCAAATGCTAATTATGTAGGCAGTAGAAAGACTGTTTCCCCGTTACGCTACATTGAGTGTGATACAAGAACTGAAAATAGACATAGCCCAGAGCTATTTCACTATCGTCTCATCCGGTCTGTTTACATTGGATAATGCAGGTCTTAAGAGAGACAGCCTTGAACTCGGGGATAATGAACAACTCAATTTAATAATAGTATCAAGACTGTGTTTTTCCACATTGTCGTATATATGTTACTTTGCTTGGAATTTGTATGTGTGGAACATTGATCACCTAATGGAGTGAGAATGAAGGAGGCGTTTGAGCTTGCGAGGACTGACCGTGATGTGTATGTTTGTTTTACCACAGTGAATATGAAGCTATATTATGCTATGTCTATCATTTGTTGAATAAACGCTGCGTTACGTTATGTGATACAAGAACTAAACAAAGTTGTGGTAATATTTTATTGTGTTTGGATGTAATGGTTAAACATGGTTTACATTTCATTATTCAGACATCGGTCAGAAAGTTGCTCGTTACTCTTAAAATGTTATTTGGGCAAAGAATGAAGTTAGCATATTGGTCTTGCTACCTTACAAGGTTATAAGGGTGAGAGTGATGGGGGGGCTCGAAAATTGACATTAGTCCTCCATCCTCTGGTGCGCTGTCAGTCTGAGTGAAATGGAGAAAGATATGTGAACAGCGTAGACCAGACCACACACTAAAAGTTGAAGGGACGACGACGTTTCGGTCCGTCCTGGACCATTCTCAAGTCGATTGTGTCACACAATCGACTTGAGAATGGTCCAGGACGGACCGAAACGTCGTCGTCCCTTCAACTTTTAGTGTGTGGTCTGGTCGACATACTTCAGCCACGTTATTGTGACTCATCGCCTGCATGTGAACAGCGGCAGCAGGAGAAAGGAAATGATGATACTTTCCCCAACTATTAATTAAATGATCTGGAGAGAGAGAGAGAGAGAGAGAGAGAGAGAAACCACTGACTGCTACCTATCCCACGCAGTTGTGTTTACAACAAATTATGATTTGTTATAATAATAAGATTGAAGACCAGCTTATGACTGGATATTCTTAAAAAATGCTATTTGAGCAAAGAATGATGATACTAAGGCTTTGCACAGAACATCTGGTCTGGGAAGGGTGCAGTGATACTTGATGGTTTGGGCATGGAGGGGGGTGGTAGGGGTAGGGGTTTGGTGGGGGTGGATGGGGAGAGGGTAAGGCCATCCCACTACCTAGTCCATCCATCTCACAATGTCTCAAACCACCGCGAAGGTTAGACCTTACCGAGATTGCATGCCGGTTCTTTCATTCAGGAGTCTTGAACATTCTATGACATTGACTTGCTATGATAACGCCGTTGTGTGATACAAGCTCTGCACAACAGTAATGGCTGTAGGAAGAAGAGGTGATGGAGATTGAGTAAACATGCATACATTTCAATGATCACAGTTAAGAAGAACGATTGTAGGTAGAGATCGCGTCTCCGTGACGATGTGTTGACTTATATTGAAATTTGTAACTAGCTCGTCATGATTGTAACTTGCTTAGCTAAAAATGAATTGTTGGGGTTCAGTCCTGGACTCCTTTATGCGTCTCTGCAAGCCTTTACTGCCCATATGACTGCCTTGTGTGAGATTGGACTGTTTAGCATCACGTAGGTAGTTCTTGACACACTATGTAACCCCGCATATAATGTAGAGAGAGAGATGTATAAATAATCAGATGGCTTGTTAATCAATGTGTGTCAAGCTCTCAGGTCTGCATTTTGGAATTTGTATGTTGCGCCCATCTCCCCTTCCTTAACGAAAACGCAATGGGTAATAGATACCCAAACACTTCCGTCGTGTCTGAGGAAGTAATGGCAGTCATTGCCTACCCTCCGGGAGGGGAAGATATAACCAAAACTACTTGGAAAAGACTCTTCAGATACCCTCTAACCAGTGGCCAGTACGCACACCCCTCCGCGGACAATGAAAAAAGCTTAAGGGTAATGGTTCACATCCCTCCTGCTGGACTCTACTCTCTCAGCCTCTCCCACTTACGGCTTCCTGTAGGGGGAGCTAATGGTTTGTCAAAACCGCAAATGACCCCAAGCAGTCTCACGACGAGGGGAAGCTCCCCTCACCCTTCCATCCATCCCTCCCTCCCTCCCTCACCCCTCCCCTCACCCAAAGCAACATATCTATGTTGGCTCCCCTCTCACTCATCCTCTACATAGCTTACTATCATCAACAACTATTATCTTCACACAGGATTAAGTCTATGCCAAACACACATACATATCTAACTACTCTTTCCTCATATTCCACTCTTATCCTTGTATTTCTTACTCTCCTACATCCACAACAACATGACCTCCCCTCTTTCCTGACCACATACCCAAACACACGGAAAAAGCACCCCAAACCCCTGAGGACTAGAGCGACGCGCTCCACCTGCTCACCACTTACCTCCGACACGCGCCAAACTTCCGGGAAAATCCCCCCATACCCTTGAGGACTAGACACACGCACGCCATCTGTCCAGGTGCCACTCGTGAGTGACACCTGGGCAGATGGCGCGTGTCGCTCTAGTCCTCATCTTCCCTACTTGTTGGTAACTGCATTCTAATCCTTTCTTATTACCAGCATATCTATGTCTGCATATGCCCTTTGCATAAAATTTGCACAAGTCTGTCCTTCTGTTCTGAATTGCTCTATCGAGAACCGTCGTGGTGTCTGTACCTATCGAGCTGTCAGTGCTGTCTGGTACACTTTCTAGTTTACTGTCATCTACATCCTGGCCTACTGAGTCAGAGTTTACAACTTCCTGAGTTTCAGCCTCAGTTTCATCCTTGACTATAGCCTCCGCCCCTTGTATATTAGAATTGTTGTTCCTTTCCCACTCCTTCTGGATGGCTGGTAGGCTTCCAATGAATGATGTTTTCCGATCATGCGTCATGTTATCTAGAAGGTTTTTTAGGATATTCCAAGCTGGCAGGTCATTTTTACACACCCAGAGCAAGTGGCCAGCTCTCAGTGCCGTAGTGTTACTCCTGTACAAGCTGAATGGAATCTAGTCTTACAGATATAACATTCAATTCCTGTTACCTTCGTCTTTAAGAGTTATGTCTGTAATCAGTAATCCACGGCAGTAGTCCTACGAATCCCTGTTAATGTCACGATTTTAACGGAGCGCGCACGGTACGTCTACCCCCTTCCCTCGACCTCGACCTACTTGTACTCCCCTTGTTGCAATCATGTAGTTGTACTCACCAATTGGTGCTTATATATTATTATTAGCAGTACCCAGCCACGCGTTGCTGGGGTTCAGCAACGCATGTGCGTTGCTGTGCCACAGCAACCTTCCCTGTCCCCCAGTCCTCCCCACCATTCCCTCCCCCCACCCGTCTCCTCGGCCTTCAAACCATTCCCAACTCCACTGTCCCCTCGTCCTCCCGACCATTCCCCACTCCACCATCACCTCTTCCTTCCCACCATTCCCCACTCCCCTGTCCCTTTGTCCTCTCCACCATTCTCCATTAACCCAACCCCTCATCCCCACCATCCCAAACTCCCCTGTCCCCCATCCTTCCACACCATTACCCCCTCTCTTCTTCCCTCGTCCTCACCACTATCTCTCACTTCCGGCTCCTCGTCATCCTCGCTATTTCCCACTCCCTTTTCCGATGCCTTCCCAAATGGTCTAATGTTAACATCAGAAAATTGGGAACATCAAGTGATGTGATGTTCCCATCACTGAAATATAATAAAAACAATTAAAAATAAAATGAAAATATGAAAAAGAAAAAAATAAACTTTACTCACGAAATGAACGATATGGTAAACAACACACTTAATTCCAACGCAATTCACACAAAATAATTAAATCAAAATGAAAATAAATCAAAATATATGAAAATTCAATTTATCTATGCAATCAGAAACATTGAAATGGAATTGTAACATTTAGTATAGCATGTTTGTTGCTCTTACATGCAACAGATGGCGTTGTTTTTCAAGAAAAGCATAGATCGTCTCAAAGCCCTCCAAATGTACTCACTAGAAAGAAGACGAGAGAGATATCAAATAATATACACCTGGAAGATACTGGAGGGCCAAGTACCAAATCTACACAGTAAAATAACAACGTACTGGAGTGAACGACATGGAAGAAAATGTAGAATAGAACCAATGAAGAGCAGAGGTGCCATAGGCACAATCAGAGAACACTGTATAAACATCAGAGGTCCGCGGTTGTTCAACGTCCTCCCAGCAAGCACAAGAAATATTGCCGGAACAACCGTGGACATTTTCAAGAGGAAACTAGATTTATTCCTCCAAGGAGTGCCGGACCAGCCGGGCTGTGGTGGGTATGTGGGCCTGCGGGCCGCTCCAAGCAACAGCCTGGTGGACCAAACTCTCACAAGTCGAGCCTGGCCTCGGGCCGGGCTTGGGGAGTAGAAGAACTCCCAGAACCCCATCAACCAGGTATCAACCAGGTATAGTTTTGCCTGTCACAGGTGTGGCGTCTATACTTATACTTACGAAATTAACGATATGGTAAGCAACACAGCTCAATTCCAACACAATGTCACATAAAATAATTCAATAAAAAATTAAATAAATCGAAATCTATGAAAATAAAATTTATCAATGCAATCGGAAACACTGAAATGGAATTTGTGACATATTTAGTATAGTGTGCATGTTGCTATTATGTGCAACAGATGGCGCTGTTTGTCAAAAAAACATGTTTTTACCTGTCACAAGGGTGATATCTATACAGTAGGTATATAAAATGATGCGCCTATTTGAATGCAACGTTGTGTCAAAATTTCAAAGCAATCGGTGAGGAACTTTCGGAGATTACAGCATGTGTTGCTCTTACATCCAACAGATGGCCCTGTTTTTAAAAAACAGCATGTTTTTTTCCTGTCGCAGATAAGGCATGTATATAGTAGGTATATAAAAAAACTCGCCAATTCGAATGCAAAGTTGTGTCATAATTTTTTTTTTGTTTTTTCTTTTTTGCAGGGATATTCCTGCGCGGGCCCTAAGCCTCTGGCAGGCCCACTAAGTGTTGCTTGTTTCTGTTTTACTTGGGCGGAGGATGAGTATGTATGACTCGTATGGTCGCTGCAGTAAGATTTTGCCATGTGTTTAACAACGTTCTCTGCTCTGTTGAATCGAAGTTGAAATCTTAACGGGTTTGTAACTGTGCACTGTGTTAGATAATGTTCCAGTAGTCTGTCGGGCATTTCTCCACAGTGTTGACATTTCCTCTCATCTTCCGGAACCTGTAAGCCTATTTCCCATTCACATGGGTATCCAAGCCTGATGCGATGTAAGTGCACTTCTGTTGTTCTACTGCCCCCTTTCATCAAACTAAGTGGTTCGTAGTTGGTTGAATTCTTGTACCAACCCGCAGATCCTGATGTTGCAACCGCTGTGTTGTGGTCACTGTACATCTTTCGCATTGCTCTGTTTCGAATTACTTTCTTCAACTGGGATAGACTCTGTGGTATGTAAATGTCTACATTTCTCCTCTTAGTAGCAAGTTTTGCAGCTTCGTCTGCAATGTCATTACCTAATAGTCCCACATGACTTGGCACCCAGTTGATAAGTACCCGTCGGCCTTGTCGGTTGAGTGTGTGCATGAATGATAAGACATTTGTGATCAGATGGATGTTATCACATGTGTTCTTGTTGCAAGGTTTCAATGGCGGTTCTCGAATCTGTATGGATGATAACATGTTGTCTGTGTTCAGCAAAAGCATGTTCCAAAGCCTTTTGAATGGCTAGCATCTCAGTTTGTAAAGTCGAACACCCATTTGAGAGCCTCCAACTATATACAGAGTTTCCTGCTTTAACTGCAGCCCCGGTTTCTTGTCCCTGTTGGTCTACTGATCCATCCGTGAAGTAAGTGAAGCTGTCGGATGCCATGTTTGCTTCTATATGCATCTGTGCAATGTTACGTAGCAGATGAGGATGTGTCTGGTTCTTCTTTCCTTCAAGAGCCAAAATCTTAAAGTCTGCTGGCAGAGATTCCCAAGGGGCTTGTATAACAATGTCTGCATGTATGTCGTCGACACCCCTCTCGGTGACTGTTTGCCATATCGAATGTATCGATGGCGTTTATCGCACAATGGGTCCACCTGTTGCCATTGGAGGCTCTTCTGTCCAGAGTTAGTGCTCCAGTGATTATATCTTTAAGTGAACTGATTCTAGGTCTAGTCAATATCTTGGTCAGCATGCACGCAGCAATCCCCTTTACCCTTATTTCAATCGACGTTAGCTTTGTTTCTAGTCTTAGGTTCAGTATTTTAGTCCATCTGGGAGCACCTGTTATGACTCGCAATGCATCATTTTGAAGAACCTCAACGTTTGCCCACTGACCAGGAGAAAGAGTGAGTAAGGCAGGCGCTGCATAATCAACCAGGGAACGAACGGCGTGTATGTAAAACATTCTCAACACTCTGTGTCCCGCTCCTAGACGGGGCCCTGTGATTGCTCTCATTATATTTATTCGTGACTTTGCTTTCTCCTTTAGATATTGAATTTGCTTATGGAATGTCATTTTAAAATCAATCCACACTCCGAGATATCGATATTGTGTAACCCACTGAAGGTTAATGTCCTGAATGCGTAGGTGCCTGTCTGGAGCGTTGCCACCTAGTCTCATCGCCTTAGACTTCTGTGCAGATATTTTTAGCCCTTAAACACTGCATTCAGATGTCACTTTATCTAAAGCACCTTGAGCTTTATTTAGAAGTGAAGGACCCGTAATGACTAATGCTAGATCATCAGCATAGCTTAGCAATGTAACCCCCTTCTGTAAAGGACATGGTAACAAGGTTTTCCATAAGGATGTTAAAAAGACTAGGACAGAGGACGCCTCCTTGTGGAGTCCCATTCTCGTGCAAGTGGTAGTCCGACACTTGTCCTTGCAACTTTACTCTGGCATACCTGTGACTTAGGTAATCTTGAATCCATGCTAGCATTTTCCCCTTCACACCTTTTTTAACTAAGGTGTGTAGTATTGCTGGCGGGCTTGCAAGCTCAAACGCTTTTTCTAGATCAAGGAAGACCACTATAGCTGGACCCGAGTAAACTGTTCCTAGTAATGTTGCTATGCAGTTTGCAGTACCTACTCCTCTAGTGAAGCCAAATATGTGTTTATGAAGGTCTCCAGTCTTCCACAGTAGCCTATTTAAGACCATCCGTTCTGCAGTTTTACTAACGCATGATGTTAATGAAATGGGTCTGTAATTGCCAGGTTCATTCGGCTTAGGAATCGGTATGATGTCTGCTTTCTTCCAAGAGGGCGGTAGTTTGCCTTGCTGCCAAGACGCATTGATGACGTCCAATATCCCTTGGTCTCCAGCAGGACCTGCATGTGCGATCATTGAGTATGTAATGTTATCAGCACCTGGTGCAGTGTCCTTACCACCTATTTTGGCTCTGATTAGTTCCTGTTCGGTGAAGGGACAGTCACATTCGTCATTTATAGCTATGCTCTCATGAATGACTGTCATCCTCTCTTGTTTTAAGTGTTCTTGCTGCCTTCGGACCATTGCAGGAAGCTGATATGAAGCTGTTCTTTCTGCAAATTGGAGAGCAAGTCTCTCAGCCTCCAGCAATGGTTGAATACATGCCTGTGGCCGGGCTGGTCGACCTGATATAGTTTTAATCTGACCCCATATCTTGCCAAGACTACTATGTTCATTTAGAGTTTGACACCACTCAAACCATCGTGCCTCCTTTACTTCTCTAGAAACTCGCCTTGCTTCAGATATCACCGCTCGTAGCAGAGTTCTTCCTTCTGGCGTGGGGTTTCTCTTTAGATGTTTTCTGAAGATGTTGACTCTGTGGTTCTGTTCTTTAACTTCATTACTATAGAACCAATAGTTCTTTCGTTTTGTGTTACCTGTGATAATGATTGGAATAGCTTTGTTCGCAGCAGCTGCAACGGCTTCCTGCAGATTGGTCTCGTGTATGTTCAAATCCTCAGGTGGCGTGTACGTTGCATACCATTTTTCAATTTCTTCCTGGTATACATTCCAATTGGTCTTTCCTAAATTCCACCGAGGCTGCGCAGGAGGTGTAGGAGGTCGTGCCAGGTTTAGTGTCGTGACAGTAGCAAAGTGGTCACTGGTGATCACCGGGTCTACTTCCCACTTCGCCTGTTGCTGGAGTGCTGTGTAGATGAATGTAAGATCAAGGGAACCTCCTAGAATGTGAGTAGGTTCCCCAGTGTTGAGAAGTGTAATTTCAGGTACTTCTCGCAGAGCTGCAGCTAAATGGCGCCCATCTGCATTGGCTGGCCCAGTTGCACCTAACTCTGGATGATAAGCATTAAAATCTCCAGCAATAATTAAATTTTCCTGCGTGGCCAAGGCAAGCACTGCCTCTGCTTCTAGTTTACGTCTAGGGGGCTTGTAGACGTTGTATATGAGGAGCTCAATATTAGCCATATTCACTGTAACTGCTAATACCTCTACTCCATCCCCACATGAAACTGAGTCTATTTTCTTGCTGGGTATGGTGTTTCTGACTAGGGTCATTAATCCTCTTAGTCTCCCCTGCTCATACGGTAGAACATAGTGCTGATATCCAGCTAATCTGAAGGATTTCGTGGCTGGGAAAAGAGTTTCTTCCAAAACGATTATATCTGCTTTCGTGCTGATTGCAGCCTCCTGAAGTGTGTGTTTTTTATTTCCAAGACCTTGTATGTTCCACTGCAGAATTCGTAATGGCCAGACGACGGGTTCGGTTGGTGTTGCTCGTTCTACTAGAACTCCTCCTCGGAATCGACCTCTATATTCTCCGCCTCGCAAGTCGTATCGCTGCAAATCGGACTGCATTGATAGTTCGTGGTCATCCCCGACGTTGTTGGAATCTGTGCATAACTGTGGTCCATCGCTATGTTGGAAGTGCTGCAGGTCGGACTGCATTGATTGTCCGTGGTCAACCCCGGCATTGTTGGAATCTGTGCAGAACTGTGGTCCATTACTTTGTTGTTGGTATTGCTGCAAGTCGGACTGCATTGATTGCTCGTGGCCGTTTCTTGTGTTGGCGGAACCTGTGCATCTCTGCTGTTCAATACGTCTTTGTTGGCGTTGCTGCATATCAGACTGCATTGGCTGTTGTTGTCTGTCTCCTGTGTTGGAAGATGCTGTTGGTCGTGGGTGGTCACTGCTTCTTGCAGTTGCGTTTGTGAATGTTGATGTTCCGGAGTCTTGACTATCCGACTGTTGTCGGTAGTCAGTATGTCCAAGTTGCGGCGTTTGTCCTCTCGTGCTACATCCTGTCGGAGACTGTCTATTTCTCGTGTAACTGTGGTCTGCTGCACGATCTTGTCCATTATCACACAAGTGATGTCTTGAGTCTGTTGTTGTGAGGCGTTCTGCGTCATCTGTAGGCAATTGATAATGGTCTCTGCCATGATCTTCACGATGGTTTTCAGCTGGATCTCGGTAAAACTGTATAGCTGGTGAGTAGATTCCGAAAGTAAGTGTTTTCTGCTCTTTCGCATTTCCTGTACTTCTGCAACACTTTCGTGTAATGTCTGATTCGGAATAAACAGATTCGGGAAATTTTGCTCTGTCAGAGTGGGTGGCTGTTGTGGCTGTGCACGAGTGTCCCAGACGTTGGTGATGGTGGATGTACTTGCAGTTGGATGTACTTGCAGCTGGTCAGTGTGTTGATCCTGGCCTGAGCTGTCTGCACTTTTTGTTTCCGTGCAGAGCAGGTTGTGCTCCAGGCATGATGTTTGCCTCCACAATTTGGACATTTGGCTGTAGTGGTCTGGTTTGCCTTGTGCTTGGCAATACAGTCTTTGGTTGGATGTCTCAGGCTGCACACTCCGCATCTCTCCTGTCCTGTGCAGCGTGATTGATGGTGGCCGTATTTCTGACACCTGAAGCAGCGTAGGGGTTCCGGGACGTATGGCCTCTGTCGGTATGTTCCCCAATTTCCAAGACCGAATGTTTCTGGCACATGTTCCATGACGGTCACCAGAACCTGACGCGTCGCTGCCTTGTCTACTTTTGTGCGGCAACGTTCCGCATTCAGGATTTGCTTGTGTTCGAGTACTGGATCCAGGGAAAAGTCGATTGGATATCCCAAAAGCACGACTCGTGTGCGTCTTTCTGAAGGGTCCAGCCTTACCAAGCATACAGGTGTCCCCTGCAGGACTCTTACCTTCTCTAAGTAATGTGCAGTCTGTTGGTCTTGAGGTGTCAGTATTATTTCTCCCTTCAGGTTGACTGTAATGGAAAGTTTGAGCTCCGGTTGTTCTTTTTCCATCGCCGTTACTACTCCATATGCTGTAGGAAAGTGGTCTGTCTGCATGATCTTGAATTTTGGAAGATGTGCAGAGGCCGGCGATGTCTGGTGTGAGACTGGTGGTGTCCTCCCCTGTCTCAAACTGCTGTCCTGCGGCTGGGCTGTGGAGAGAGGAACATCGGCTGACACTGGCTGGTGTGAAACTGGTGGTGTCCTCTCCTGACACATACTGCTGTCATGTGGCTGTGTCGTGGACAGAGAAGCATTGACTGACACTGGCTGGTGTGTGACTGACGCTGTCCTCTCTAGGTCCATCACGTCCGCTGACTTGCTGGTAGAAGCAAGTGGTAAAGCCTCGATAGCAGTTTTCTTTGGTGCCTGCTGCACATTGGTCCACCGTCCCTCCTCGTCCGAAAGCTGCTTCCATTCCCTCTTGCGCTGAGCCTTCCCCATGGCTCTCTTCACGTAGTGAGAACCGACTCAAACTACCGGAGTGAGCGGGCGACACGTCCTCACTGCACGGTAGCTCAGGAGCAACCGTGTCATAAATGTCAAAGCTATCGGTAAAGAGGTTTCGAAGATTTCTCTCACATGAAAAACACAGTTTTTCAGAAAAAGCATGTTTTTTTTACCGTCACAGATGTAACATCTATATAGTATGTATATAAAAATCTGGCCGGATGCGAATGGAACGTTGTGTGAAAATTTCTAAGCACTCGGTGAAGAACTTTCGGAGATTAGCGATTATGCACAAACACAAACATTGAAACGGAATTGTAACATAGCTAGTATAGCATGTGTATTACTCTTTTATGCAACAGTTGGCGTGGTTTTTCAAGAAAAAACATAATTTTACCTGTCACAGGTATAGCATCTAAACTTATACCTACAAAATGAACGGTATGGTAAACAACACAGCTCAATTCCAACACAATGTCACACAAAATAATTCACTAAAAAAAATATATATCGAAATCTATGGAAATATAATTAACAATGCAATCTGAAACATTGAAATGGAATTCGTGACATATTTGGTATAACGTGCATGTTGCTATTATATTCAACAGATGGCACAATTTAAAAAAACGAATGTTTTTACCTGTCACAGGGGTAGCATTTATATAGTAGGTATATAAAAAGACGCGCCTATTCAAATGCAACGTTGTGTCAAAATGTCAAAGCAATTAGTGAAGAACTTTCGGAGATAACAGCGTGTGTAGCCCTTACGCCCATCAGATGGGGCTGTTTAAAAAAAAAAACACGTTTTTTCCTGACACAGGTGAGGCATGTATATAGTAGATATGGAAAGAGCCGCGCCTATTCGAATGCAACGTTGTCAAAATTTCAAAGCAATCGGTAAAGAGGTTTTGAAGATTTCTCTCACATGAAAAAGACATGAAAAAACACAGTTTTTTTCAGAAAAAGCATGTTTTTTGTTACCGTTACAGACGTGACATCTATATATTATGTATATAAAAACCTGGCTGGATGCATATGGAACGTTGTGTGAAAATTTCAAAGCAATCGGTTAAGAACTTTCGGAGATTAGCGATTTTGAACAAACGAACATTTCCATTTTTATTTATATAGACTAGCTGTACCCGGCCATGCATTGCTGTGGCTCAGCAATGCATGTACGTTGCTGAGCCACAGCAACCTCTTCCTTGTCTCCCAGTCCTCCCAACCATTCCCCCTCCCCCTTCCCCTCGTCCTCCCCACCATTCTCCACTCCCTCGTCCGATGCATTCCCAAATGATCTCATGTTCCCATCAGAAAATTGGGAACATCAAATGATCTGATGTTCCTATCGAGGAAATATAAGAAAAACAATGTAAAAATGAAATAAAAAACAATGGAGAAATAAAAAAATATACTATTCTCACGAAATGAATGGTATGGTAAACAACAAAGCTCAATTCCAATGCAGTGTCACAAAATAATTAAATCAAAATGAAAATAATTTGAAATCTATGAAAATTAAATTTATCAATGAAATTGGAAACAATGAAATGGAATCATAACATATATAGTATAGTGTGAGTTGTTCTTATGTGCAAAAGATGGCACTGTTTTTCAAAAATGCATGTTTTTACTGTCACAGGTGTGTGACATCTATACTTATACTCTCGAAATGAACGGTATGGTAAACAATAGAGCTAAATTCCAACGCAATATCACAAAATAATTCAATCAAAATGAAAATAAATCGAAATATCTGAGAATTTAATTTGTCAATGCAATCTGAAAGATTGAAATGGAATCATAACATATTTATTATAGTGTGTATGGCTCTTACGTGCAACAGATGGCGCTGTTCCTAAAAAAAGAATAATGTTTTTACCTTTTACAAGTGTGGCATCTATACTTATACTTATGAAATGAACGATGTGGTAAACAATACAGCTCAAATCCAACACAATGTCACACAAAATAATTCACTCAAAATTAAAATAAATCGAAATCTTTGAAAATTCAATGTATTAATGCAATTGGAAACATTGAAGAGGAAATCATAACATATTTAACATAGCGTGTGTGTGTTGATCTTACGTTCAACAAGATGGCGCTGTTTTTTCTTTAAATTATGTTTTTACTTGTCACAGGTGTGGCATCTATATAGTAGGCATATAAAAACACGCACAAATTCGAATGGAACGTTGTGTCAGAATTTCAAAGCAATCAGTGAAGAACTTTGGGAGATAACAGTGTGTGTTGCTCTTACGTCCAACAGATGGTGCTGTTATAAAAAAAAAAACGTTTTTTTCCGTTACAGGTGAGGCATGTAAATAGTTATATAAAAACATGACCTATTTAAATGTAGCGTAGTGTCAAAATTTCAAAGCAATCGGTAAAGAGGTTTCAAAGATTTCTCTCACATGAAAAATATAGTTTTTCAAAAAAGGCATGTTTTTTCTGTCACATACGTGACATCAACATAATATGTATATAAAAACCCGCACTGATGCGAATGGAACATTGTGTGAAAATTTCAAATCAATCGGTGAAGAACTTTCGGAAATTAGCGATTTTAAACAAACGAACATTTACATTTTTATTTATAGATTAAATTAAATATATAAATTAGCAAATAGTGTTATTATTTTTTTTATAAATGTTTTGTACACCAAAGTAAATATTTTGTACACCTTTTATTCAACTCAGACACAACATTTATAATTAATTTTAACGTATGTTGCAAAATGAGATATAAATTAATAAATGAATTTGAAAAAAGTTTTAATATATAAAGGGAACAAATCGTGATATATAAGCCAATATAATCTACATCAAAAGAAAAAATAATGTATGTTGACAAGACCACACACTAGAAGGTGAATGGACGACGACGTTTCGGTCCATCCTGGACCATTCTCAAGTCGATTGTGACGTCGTCGTCCCTTCACCTTCTAATGTGTGGTCTGGTCAACATACTTTAGCCACGTCATTGTGACTCATCGCCTGCAAATAATAATCTAATATATCTTCGAGTAACTAAATATGTTAAGATTGTTTCCTACAGCTATGAAACAACATTCAATATTTATATTTATAATGTACTTGAATTTGACGTTTAAACATGAAAAAATGATTTTTGTAACATATAAAGGAGAAACTAATGTTAGAAAAGAAAGCACTTGCCAAATTTCATAAAGAAATACTTTTGACAATCTTGGAATAAAGGTTGCTCATACGACTGTTGACCCATACTTGAAACGTTTCTTTCCTACACCCCTTCGGTAACATTAGTGGAGGTTGCAGAAACGTTTCGTGTTTGTTGCGTGTGAACCTGTTATGGTGAGGACCTTGTTGCTGGTGGTGTGGACCTGGTATGGTGAGGACCGTGATGCTGGTGGTGTGGACCTGTTATGGTGATGACTTTGTTGCTGGTGGTGTGGACCTGGTATGGTGAGGACCATGATGCAGGTGGTTTAGACCTGGTATGGTGAGGACCATGATGCTGGTGGTGTGGACCTGGTATGGTGAGGACCATGATGCTGGTGGTGGTGTGGACCTGGTATGGTGAGGACCATGATGCTGGTGGTGTGGACCTGGTATGGTGAGGACCATGATGCTGGTGGTGTGGACCTGGTATGGTGAGGACCATGATGCTGGTGGTGTGGACCTGGTATGGTGAGGACCATGATGCAGGTGGTTTAGACCTGGTATGGTGAGGACCATGATGCTGGTGGTGTGGACCTGGTATGGTGAGGACCATGATGCTGGTGGTGGTGTGGACCTGGTATGGTGAGGACCATGATGCTGGTAGTGTGGACCTGGTATGGTGAGGACCATGATGCTGGTGGTGGTGTGGACCTGGTATGGTGAGGACCATGATGCAGGTGGTTTAGACCTGGTATGGTGAGGACCATGATGCTGGTGGTGTGGACCTGGTATGGTGAGGACCATGATGCTGGTGGTGGTGTGGACCTGGTATGGTGAGGACCATGATGCTGGTAGTGTGGACCTGGTATGGTGAGGACCATGATGCTGGTGGTGTGGACCTGGTATGGTGAGGACCATGATGCTGGGAGGTGGTGTGGACCTGGTATGGTGAGGACCGTGATGCTGGTGGTGGTGTGGACCTGGTATGGTGAGGACCTTGATGCTGGTGGTGGTGTGGACCTGGTATGGTGAGGACCTTGATGCTGGTGGTGGTGTGGACCTGGTATGGTGAGGACCATGATGCTGGTGGTGTAGACTTGCTATGGTGAGGACCATGATGCTGGTGGTGTAGACCTGGTATGGTGAGGACCATGATGCTGGTGGTGTGGACCTGGTATGGTGAGGACCATGATGCTGGTGGTGGTGTAGACTTGGTATGGTGAGGACCATGATGCTGGTGGTGTAGACCTGGTATGGTGAGGACCGTGATGCTGGTGGTGGTGTGGACCTGGAATGGTGAGGACTGTGATGCTGGTGGTGGTGTGGATCTGGTATGGTGAGGACAATGATGCTGATGGTGTGGACCTGGTATGGTGAGGACCGTGATGCTGGTGGTGGTGTGGACCTGGTATGTTGAGGACCGTGATGCTGGTGGTGGTGTGTACCTGGTATGGTGAGGACCATGATGCTGGTGGTGGTGTGTACCTGGTATGGTGAGGACCATGATGCTGGTGGTGGTGTGTACCTGGTATGGTGAGGACCATGATGCTGGTGGTGTGGACCTGGTATGGTGAGGACCATGATGCTGGTGGTGTAGACCTGGTATGGTGAGGACCATGATGCTGGTGGTGGTCTGGACCTGGTATGGTGAGGACCATGTATGGTGAGGACTTTGATGCTGGTGATGTGGACCTGGTATGGTGAGGACCATGATGCTAGTGGTGTGGACCTGGTACGGTGAGGACCATGATGCTAGTGGTGTGGACCTGGTATGGTGAGGACCATGATGCTGGTGGTGTGGACCTGGTATGGTGAGGACCGTGATGCTGGTGGTGTGGACCTGGTATGGTGAGGACCATGATGCTGGTGGTGGTGTGGACCTGGTATGGTGAGGACCGTGATGCTGGTGGTGGTCTGGACCTGGTATGGTGAGGACCTTGATGCTGGTGGTGTGGACCGGGTATGGTGAGGACCGTGATGCTGGTGGTGTGGACCTGGTATGGTGAGGACCATGATGCTAGTGGTGCGGACCTGGTATGGTGAGGACCATGATGCTGGTGGTGTGGACCTGCTATGGTGAGGACCATGATGCTAGTGGTGTGGACATGGTATGGTGAGGACCATAATGCTGGTGATGGTGTGTACCTGGTATGGTGAGGACCGTGATGCTGGTGGTGGTGTGGACCTGGTATGGTGAGGACCATAATGCTGGTGGTGGTGTGTACCTGGTATGGTGAGGACCGTGATGCTGGTGGTGGTGTGGACCTGGTATGGTGAGGACCATGATGCTGGTGGTGGTGTGGACCTGGTATGGTGAGGACCATAATGCTGGTGGTGGTGTGTACCTGGTACGGTGAGGACCATGATGCTGGTGGTGTAGACCTGGTATGGTGAGGACCATGATGCTGGTGGTGTAGACCTGGTATGGTGAGGACCGTGATGCTGGTGGTGTAGACCTGGTATGGTGAGGACCATGATGCTGGTGGTGGTGTGGACCTGGTACGGTGAGGACCATGATGCTGGTGGTGGTGTGGACCTGGTATGGTGAGGACCATGATGCTGGTGGTGTAGACCTGGTATGGTGAGGACCATGATGCTGGTGGTGTAGACCTGGTATGGTGAGGACCGTGATGCTGGTGGTGTAGACCTGGTATGGTGAGGACCATGATGCTGGTGGTGGTGTGGACCTGGTACGGTGAGGACCATGATGCTGGTGGTGGTGTGTACCTGGTACGGTGAGGACCATGATGCTGGTGGTGGTGTGGACCTGGTATGGTGAGGACCATGATGCTGGTGGTGTAGACCTGGTATGGTGAGGACCATGATGCTAGTGATGTGGACATGGTATGGTGAGGACCATAATGCTGGTGGTGGTGTGGACCCGGTATGGTGAGGACCGTGATGCTGGTGGGGACCTGGTATGGTGAGGACCATGATGCTGGTGGTGTGGACCTGGTATGGTGAGGACCGTGATGCTGGTGGTGTGGACCTGGTATGGTGAGGACCGTGATGCTGGTAGTGTGGACCTGGTATTGAGGACCATGATGCTGGTGGTGTAGACCTGGTATGGTGAGGACCGTGATGCTGGTGGTGTGGTCCTGGTATGGTGAGGACCGTGATGCTGGTGGTGTGGTCCTGGTATGGACTCAGCCGGGTTAGCTGCGTATTGGTTCAACATGTCCAGGTGGTCGCGACTCACACTCATCGAGCAGCCAGCCGATGTCCCGTGGTGAACTCTGTGATTGGTTGGTTGTGAGTGTAAGTGTCTGATATTTGGCTGGTAATTTGAGAGAGGGTTGGGGTGGTCTCCGGAGAGTGGATATTTAGAGATAGGGTAATTAGGATTTAGGCTATGACCAGTGGTGGCTGGTGTAGATCTGGGTTTGTGGGTTGGTGTATCAACTTGTGATATATATTGTGTATATAGTTCAAATGCAGAATATTTATACCTAGTGGCGTTTAGTTAACCCCTGTGATCCCTTGCCACTTTGGAGGCCTTTGTGCATGAGGCTGGTGCAGGTAATAATGATATTGGTGCTTATATATACATCATTGTTGATGATATAATGTTAACATTAGATATTCAGCCCATCCTGTTGTGGTGGTAGTACTTATAGTAACGATGAGGACCACAGTACATATACCGATATACCGCAAATAGAAAGTAGAAATCGGTAGTACTGAATTTGGACAAACCTGAAAAGATTTTCTATTTATGTCTAACTAAAGTAACCAGACCTAACATTCCTAGGCCCCATACACGATATCTGAGGCCTAATACTGTACATATGTGTGCTATACTAGGCCCAGGTATATTTTAGTTTGTTTTTTAGCTTCTTTTATCGGACTATATGCTATATTACTATATTGTGAAATATTGAAAGTCTGAGCATAAATAGTTAGTAAAGTGGTTTAGTTGGCCCCACAACTTCCTCCTTTCACCACGAGCACCCATATATTGCTGGTGAGTTACTCCTTGTACAATGACCATCGAAACCTGCCTGGCCAGTTCCGCCTTGTACAATGACCATCCAAACCTGCCTGGCCAGTTCCGCCTTGTACAATGACCATCCAAACCTGCCTGGCCAGTTCCGCCTTGTACAATGACCATCCAAACCTGCCTGGCCAGTTCCGCCTTGTACAATGACCATCCAAACCTGCCTGGCCAGTTCCGCCTTGTACAATGACCATCCAAACCTGCCTGGCCAGTTCCGCCTTGTACAATGACCATCCATACCTTCTTGGGGAGTACCCTACTAGTGCCATGACCATCCGTACCTTGCTGGCGGGTTCCTAATTTGTACCATGACCTGGTACAAACTGGGGCTGGTTTGTGCCACACTGCCGCACTATCATCCATACCTTCGTGACGAGTGCTTCGCTACCACATGACCATTGTAAGGAAGAAGCCTGTTTCGTAATGCATATGGAATTTGTGTCAGGAGAATATAGTGATCAATATAACTCTGTGTCTCGAGAGTGGAACATTCAAAATTCCCTTCAGTACAGTGGCTAGTTCTGCACTCTCACAGTGCAGAGTCACAGTGTGAGAACGTTCCCCTCTATAGAGATATAAATAAAAATCTAAGAAGGCACCTAAATAGTCCGAAGTATTTAATATGACTGGAAAGCATTTTCTATAATCTGTGGTAAATGTAAAAAAACTCAATGTGACAAAATATGCAATCAGAGGAAAAGGTTAAAAAAAAGTATTTTTAGAACACTGGTAATTGAGAGAAAGCGTGGACAGCGTTCATTGACTGTGGTGGCTGGCGTGTAGCAGAGAGGGATCTCTGTATGGTCACCCTCCACGGGATCTCCCCGCTGTCGTTGGCAGCTAGGTGCGGTGACGTTGTTTAACATATCTGTAGTGCTCTTTTATGTGATAGTTAGGTGTAGGATGCACTTTTTTTTTTTTACATGGCCCCGTGGCAGCTGGCAATAATTGTTGACTGTTCCATCCATTCTAGAGATAGTGTTAACTTGAATTGAGGTTCATTCTTATGCACCTGTCATATTATTACCTGTTATTGAAGTTGCTGTATCACATTACTAACTATCAAGAACCTTATTCACGTATGTGAAGTGATGTTAGAATATATGAATTGGGTATATATAGTTGTGGAAAGATTACAAAGTAATCCATTCCATTCACCTGGACATCCACAGTGTGAATGGCAATTTATATTACAAATTAATGTAACTTATGTGCCTATATCCCAGATTTTGTGGGAGCATTAGTCAAAGTTAATACCAAGTCTTTTAAATAACACCTCAATTGTAATAGTGATTTTGTAAAGCAACTTTAAGACCAATAAATAAAACTCTTTAGTAATTATGGAAACAATTATTTTCCTTTATATCCCATAATATTGTTGGGCCCCTAGGGGAGGGAGGTGTATTTTCCCACTCAGGTATGTTTGATATATTATTTACAATTATGGCTATTATAAAGCAGACTCTGGAGTTCCTTCAGATAGTATGCAGTAAAGGACGGGTTTCGATAGTTTGTTCTTCAGTGTATGGCTTTAAAGCTGGTAGCCTTACATGGCAGTTTATGTGATCTCCTTTGGGTATCTAATGTGGTACCCATTAGCACATTAGGTGCCCTTACGTGGACTGGTAAGTCCATGTAAGCATTGGCCGGTAGGGTTACGCTACCACATTTCTTATTTGTATGTCAATCTGGGTGACAGATCGTAATGCATCACTTTGTGAAAATTCCTTGCCGAACTCCCATGCCGTTTTGCGTCATATGGGAAAAAAATTATTACTGGATATTTATGACTTGCTAACCTCAGTTCAGTGTGCTCTGTGCAGCATAAATCATGAGTTTATCTTACCTAACCAAGGGTCTAGTACACGGTGCCTACACAAAATCATTATCCTCAAGCAGATTTTCTTGCCTAGCACTTAGTTTGAATAAATCTTCTCTGTATTGAGGAAGGATTGGTAAATCTCGATTGAATTTTATGCTAACTTAATTTTTTTTTAATATGTGGCAAATGTGAGGTAATAAGTTTCTGATTAGAAAATCTGTACATATCGCCTCCATAAAAAGTTATGGGTTAGACATATTTAAATTTTTCTATAAAGTTAGAAATTAAGTGAGATGATCATTATACTTGGCCTTACTATTTCGTTCAACCAGTAAACTATTCAAACTGCTAATTGAAGCTGCTCTGACAGCACGGCCTCTATCTTTGTTTACTGGTGATCTATATTACAAATCAGCGGCAGTTCTGATGTGGTGGTGTTCTTTTCAACACCTGAGATTCTCCTGGGAAGAAGATTCTTCTTCTAGCATGTTTACACCATCACAATAAAATCACCCGAACTCGCCTTTGGTTATGCCAGATAATATATCTTAAGCTGGTGACTGGAAACCAGAACCACGAGCTTAGTCTTACATATTCTCGAAGCTAATGCACCAAGCCTTAGTGCTATACTACATGAAGGTAAGTGCCAAATTGAGTTAGGGCCTCTATTAATAGTGAATCACATTCATTTTAGTATGATAGCCATTGGATACTGGTAGTTATAGCCCTTCCAGTCATATTTTTTATTTTGTAGCAATTATATTCGAGCTGGACTTTATTCTACGTTTTGCCGTCAAGTTATTTTTTCTTTTGGCCGCCCTGGGGGGGATGTGTAATGCTCGATTAAAGTTATAATTCTCGGTCAGACTTTAACCTGGCTGTGGTGAAGGATAGGTAATTATAAAGGTGTACCAGCTTTATATATTCCTTTTATGTTCCACATGTTCGGTTGTTACCATCGCGGAACAGGGAACTAACTTGATTGTAAAGTTTTTCCTATAAAAAGAATAATCGTATTTTAAGTCTTACTCAATTACGAAATTTGGTATAATATTTTCTTTTAAGAGGCATATTTATTATATTAATAGATATATTTTTTTTATTTTTTATTGGAAGGCTAGTCGAATGCGACCCCTAATAGTTTTTGTATTAACACATTTTGGTACATTTGCATTTGTGCAGCTACCCTAGACAATATAAACGGAAGTATAGGGGTGTTAAAAAGATGTTACGTGATGCTAAAAATTCCCATCACACAGGATGGTTTGTCATACAAAGGCATGTGATAAGTAATCTGCACTGGCAAACTCTTGGTGCATTATGAGGATATCATCATGAACACAAGAGTGAATAAGGTAGCAGTGATACTGAAAGTCTCCATCTCACAGGAAGGTTAGTCATACAGGGCCATATGTTCAGTAGCCTGCACTGGCAAATTTTGAGTGCAATATGAGGATATCCTCAAGAACTCGAGAGTGATTAAAAATTGCAAAGTTCCAGGTACCTCATACCAATGAGTCTGATAACTGGGCATTCCAGAGATTGCACCTGGAGTGCTGAGGATTGGGAGATCCGTCAGCTGCAGCCACCTGCCACAGATAACGGTAACTCAACCTGATCCTGGTAACCACTGTGTCACACAGTCTGGTGGACGTTTGTGCTGCCCATAAATATAGGTTTCAGATCTGAACAAATCATACATTTTTATATTAGGGCTTTCAGGTCGTTGGGAGTCAGTAATTTTTTTCCTATCAGACCTGAGTGTCTGGAACAATAGTTTGACAGCAGAGATGGGGGATACCTAGGTCTAATTCAACTTTATCTTTGTTACACGCTAATTTGGCTGCAATATCTGTCTCATTATGATGGATTATATTAATGTGTGATGGTATCCATACAAATGAGATTCGAAACCCTTTACTCTGTGCAGCAATTAGGTCATTTATAATTGCTAGTATGAGATTGTTGCTGTCGATCTTCCAGAAGTTTTCGATTGCTTGAAAAGCAGACTTTGAATCATAAAATATTATTGCTCCTATGTTTCTTAATGTTCTGGTAGCTAGTTGTAGTGCCGCTAGTTTTGTTTGTGTGGGGGTCAGCCAGTTGTTTAAGCCTGACACCGATAGTCTGTGTGCAAATATCGTTTCTATAGAACCTATATGCTACTGCAGTCAGTCCAGTAGAAGATTGGACTGTGCCGTCGGTATAGACACAGTACTCGTGAGATCTTAAATGTTCTATGGAGGAGGCAATTGTTTTAAGAAGAGCAAGATTCTCATTACCTTTCTTGGTGACGGGTGTGTATGATATTTGAATGGTGGGGTACAGATAAAGAGGAATATCAGAGACAGGTAGATTGCACTTAAACGGAATGTTGAGTTTGATGAGATTATAGGCAATTTTACTCGGCCATTTGTCATAAAAGGAGTGAATTTGTATGTTGGCACCAGACAATAGGGTGTTTACAGCACTGAATAGTTTGTCTCTGAGCAATGCAGATGTAGGGTCTCTCGTGACTTTAGGGTAAAAGGTAGTGTTGACTTGCATGATACTCTCTAGTATGGTTGGAAGCTTCAATTCTTTCCTCATGTTGATGATTCTTGTGCATCTTGGGGCATCAAGAATTATCCTCATGACTTCATTCTGTACTACTTCAAGTTTGTCCAACACGGAGGCGGGGAAGTTAATTAGGTGCAAGGCATGATAATCAACTAGAGATCTAACAAATACCATGTAGAATAATCTAGCATATTTATTATTGATACAAATATTCTTACCAGTAAGTGTTTTCAGTGGCTTAAGTCTTTATTTTAACCTACGATGTAGATCGTTTACAATGTCACTGTTAATACCAACTCCAAGGTATTTGTGCTGCCAACGCGTTTCAATATTCTGGTTGTTGACCTTGAAAGTTAGAGGGACACGAATTTTCTCATGGGGATGGAGAGCTCTGGATTTAGTTATATAGATAACAAGATCACATATAATGCTTTTCACAGCAAGTGAATCAAGTAGAACTTGCAGTCTAGTTTGAGTATTTGCAACAATGAATATGTCATCAGCATAACAGATGATGGCTTCGTCAGGTAGTGTGGGAATATCAATTGTTAATTTATGTATCAGAACAGTGTTGGGCTAAGCACTTCACCCTGGGGAGTACCCAACTCAAAGAGTGCACAATGTTTACTTTTGACCCCCTTGGGAAGGACTGAGGCGGTTCTATTACTCAGGTAATATCAGCAGTCCTGAGCCATATCAGCAGTCTTCCCTTATCTCCAAACGAAGAAAGAAGACACCTCCTGAAGACAGACCATCTCTACCTGAATGAAGAAGCACCGCTGCTGCCGCCTTTCTGACCCGTCTCCCAGCCTAGTCAGATGTTGGGTTGTTTTCAGCATCGACCAAAAACACGCAGCTGGGTCAAGCCATGACACTTTCTCTTCAACTTCAGCTTTTCCTATCACCGACTTCTCTTCAGCTGTCCCCATTTCAAGGCTCGCCCCATGGTCATCTTCTCCTGTATTATTGGATTGGATTATTTTAATATTATTTCTGTTTGCTGTATCAAAAGCAGTTTGGAGGTCAATAAATGAGGCCTGAGAGCATGGCCCCTCTGTAATAAAATATTCAGCAAAGCAAGTTTGTGTGCTTCTTCCAAGAAAGAAATCATTCACGCTAGGAGCAAGGTGGGGCCTAATTCGAAACATTAGTCTGTCGAGTATAATCTTCTCAAGAACTTTACACTTGCACGATGTCAGAGAGATGGGTCTGAATTTTTGTGAATTAGGCGCTTGGGTATGGGTATTATGAGTCCCTGTGTCCCGCGGTCAGGTAAGACACCCTGCCTTAGACTTTGATTAAACAATTCTAGCAAAGGGCTGTTTGGCAACTCAGCAAGTATTCTCATGGTATTGTATGTTATGCCATCCTCTCCAGGAGAGGTATATCTTGAGGTTATCTTGAGATGATTTCGGGGCTTTAGTGTCCCCACGGCCCGGTCCTTGATCAGGCCTCCACCCACAGGAAGCAGCCCGTGACAGCTGACTAACTCCCAGGTACCTCTTTACTGCTAGGTAACAGGGACAACAGATGAAAGAAACTCTGCCCATTGTTTCTCGCCGGCGCCCGGGATCGAACCCGGAACCACAGGATCACACCTTACTTTTAGTAAGGAGGTAGCCTTACTTTTCTTGAGTGCATTTTTTATTTCAGCGGTGGTTATATCATAGTTATCATCTGGCCATATTTCACTTCAATATTTCAATATTGAAGTTACGATTTATTTTGGTACTAGCCAGACGGTGTTGTACATCTTGAAGCAGACTGCTTATACTGGCAGTGCTTGCATATTGTTATAGCAGCATGTCGGCATAGTCTACAGGTGAATGGTGATCAAGTTGACGACTTCTATGATGAGAAATCCTTTTAATTAATTTTAATCCACATTTGGGATGAGGATGTTGCCTTGCAAAAACTGTCCACAGTGTTGGTTATACACCTGTTCCTTTAGCTCTCTAGACCCTTGGCTGGCATTAAGAAATGTGTTGAGGGTGTCAGCTTTTTATGTGTTTTATACTGTTCAGCTTAAGTGAGAACTCTGTCATGCAGGGGCTTAATGCGTGAGTCAGTGAACCACCTCACTCCCTTCCTCGCTGTTTTGGGTCTTGTGGATTTTACAATATTGTCATAAAAATCGGTAACTTCAGTGACCAGGTCCTCATAGGTCCTCTCTTCAGTGACCAGGTCCACATAGGTCCTCACTTCAGTGACTAGGTCCTCATAGGTCCTCACTTCAGTAACCAGGCCCAGCAATGACGGTAGTAAAACAATAGGAGTTATACCATTCAGAAATGCAGTATTTGAAGTGCATGTGTAAACTTTCAGGGATATTGATTATTTCTCTTAAAAATTTGGGGTTTGACATTATTTATGGTGTATGAACTAGGGATGGCAATATGATCACTAAGTAATTCGTGAACAATTGATCCATTGACAGCATTATCGATGAGACCGTGACCAGTGACATAATCAAGTCTACAACCTCTGGTGTGTGTGACGTTAGATGAGTTAAAGTTGAATACTGACATGTTATTGTCTCAAAGATATTTAACAAAAAGCCTAACCATTTCTATTTGTTTTGGTGTCATCCGAGCTAGTGTGTCAGGTTACCTTAAGGTTACCTGATGTCTGGCATTAAAATCATCTATCTCAATGGTTTGAGGGCTGCTGGTGATTTTTGGAAGACAAGCTTCGACCATTTGATCGCACCTTACATATACATTAACTAAGTTAATAAAGCTGGTTGCTGTAACAGTCTGAAACTGCTGATAATATGAATTGTCACTTCTGTGGTTTTTAACAGGTTTACCTTCTAGATTACTTTTAACATACGTGAAGATACAGACATCATGTGAACCAACATGTGAGAATACTACATAATCTGAGAATTTGGGTGGTGTTCTGTTTTTTGTACTTGCAGTGTATAGTTCCTGCAGGCACAGTACATCAGTGTTGTTGGCACCAGTGTACATCATTAGATCAAACAGCCGCCTGCGCACGCTTCTCACATTCCACGTGAGAAATTTTTGTGATTCTGTCGTGAGTAATATTGTTCATGAAATTGACGAAGAGAAGTATTTACAAGGCTCACAAGTTGCAGACTATTGCTTAGTAGTGACAATTTTTCAGGGTCAATAATATTAAAGAGATCTCTCATTTGTGTATTGGCCAGTTGGTTGTCTACACCTTTACTAGCTTTTATAAGCATGTCTGAGATTATTCCCCGTGGAATATAATATTGATGTTATTAACTGGCGATAGTGATGAGACTAACGTCAGATGTAGTGAATGGATAAATTTACTACTGGAGATTGTGATGACACTAGCGCCAGATGTACAAGTGACCTCAGTCAGAAAGGACGGCACTAGCAACAAATATATGCTGTAATGACTGCATATTATTGTAAGACTGCATAGGGAGGCATAGAGCCGCTGCCGGAGCCCAAAACCTTGGCAATCCTTACCATTGAGTCATGGAGCTTCCGTAACTACTGAAGGTAGTTGTCAGAGTAGCTCATAGGTGTCTCACACTAATCATTTATTGATGTGTGTGGGCTATGAAAGTGATTCGAGTCCAAAGTATCCAGAGCAACATCTTTGATCACTTTCAAGCGTAAGGGCAGAGTCAATAATTCGTACAAGGGTCTTAGAAGGTGTGAACATAAAGGCACTTGTAGTTTCAACAATAACAATTTAATAATAAAACTCAATACTAGTGATACAAGACAAGAATAGTTTAACATTGCGTTAAAGCCCGTCGTGTCGCTGTCAAATCTAGGCAAACCTGAAGAAACGCACTTCCGGTACAGACCGCTCGCGGTGCCAATATTAACTACACTTAACACAGTGGGCGACCACTCCAGACGCAAGTGGCAGTTCGTCACGACTGCGGCAAACAATAATAACAACACAAATAAAACAGGCAGACCTGTCACTGAGACCCGCCTTCCGTGCAACACTCAAGTAATTACGTTAAGGCTCGCTTCTCAAGACGGAAATCAAGCAATCAATTACGTTAATACACAAAGGCAGACTGATGACACTTGATCACTTGATTGGTCCACTATCATCCTGCGGGTGATAGTGGACCCCATACCCATTTTGTTGTTGGTAGTGGACCCCATTCCCATCCTGCGGGTGGTAGTGGACCCCATACCCATCTTGTATGGGGAAGTGGACCCCATACCCATCTTGTATGGGGAAGTGGACCCCATACCCATCTTGTATGGGGAAGTGGACCCCATACCCATCTTGTATGGGGAAGTGGACCCCATACCCATCTTGTATGGGGAAGTGGACCCCATACCCATCTTGTATGGGGAAGTGGACCCCATACCCATCTTGTATGGGGAAGTGGACCCCATACCCATCTTGTATGGGGAAGTGGACCCCATACCCATCTTGTATGGGGAAGTGGACCCCATACCCATCTTGTATGGGGAAGTGGACCCCATACCCATATTGTGGGTGGTAGTAGACCCCATACCCATCCTGCGGGTGGTAGTGAACTCCATACCCATCTTGTAGGTGGTAGTGGACCCCATACCCATCTTGTGGGGGGTAGTGGACCCCATTCCCATCCTGTGAGTGGTAGTTGACCCCACTCCCATCCTGTGGGTTGTTGTGGACCCCGGACCCCACACACGTCCTTTGGGTGGTAGTGGACCCCATACCTATCCTGTGGGTCGTAGAGGACCCCATACCCATCTTGTGGGTGGTAGAGTACCCAATATACTCATCCTGTTGGTGGCAGTGGACCCCATACCCATCCTTTGGGCAATAATTGACCCCATACCCATCCTGTGGAAGGTAGTGGACCCCATACCCATCCTGTGGGTGGTAGTGACCCTATAGCCATCCTGTAGGCAGTAGTGGACCCCATACCCATCCTGTGGGTGGTAGTGACCCCATAGTCATCCTGTAGGCAGTAGTGGACCCCATACCCATCCTGTGGGCAGTAGTGCACCCCATACCAATTCTGTGGGCAGTAGTGGACCCCATGCTCATCCTGTGGGTGGTAGTGACCTCATATCCATCCTGTGGGTGGTAGCGGTCCCCTCATACCCATCCTGTGAGTGGTTGTCGACCTTATACCCATCATGTGGGCGGTAGTGGACCCCATACCCATCCTTTGGATAGACGTGGCCCCCATACCCATCCTGTGGTCGGTCCTGAACCCCATTCGCATCCTGAGGGTGGAAGTGGACCCCAAACCCATCATGTGGGTGGTATAGTGACCCCATAGATATCCTGTAGGCAGTAGTGGACCTCCATGACTATCCTGTGGGCGGTAGTGTATCCCATACTAATCCTGTGGGCGGTAGTGGACCCCATGCCCATCCTTTGGGCGGTAGTGACCCCATACCTATCATGTGGGTGGTAGTGGCCCCACCCATACCCATCCTGTGAGTGGTTGTCGACCCAATACCCATCATGTGGGCGGTAGTGGACCTCACACCCATCCTATTGGCGGTAGTGGACCCATACTTATTTTGTGGGCGGTAGTGGCGCATATACCTATCCTGTGGATGGACATGACCCCATTACCCACCCAGTGGGCGGTAGTGGACCCCCATACCCATCCCGTGGATGATAGTGGTCCCCAAACCCATCATGTGGGTGGTAGTTGACCCCATACCCATCCTGCTGGCGGCAGTTGACCCATGCCTATCCTGTGGGCGGTACTTGACCCCATAAGCAAGTTGTGGGTGGTAATGAACCTAATACCCACCCTGAGGGTGTTAGTGGACCCCATACGGGACCTATGGGTGGTAGTTAACCCCTTACCTATCCTGTGGGCGGTAGTAGACGCGATACTATGGTGTATGGTGCTTATTAATCTTGTCTAAACTACCAATCAAGCTATCAATGAAATCAATCAGAGCTACCAATGTGCTACTAGTATAGTATTAATATATTACTACTAGTATATTACTTAGTATACCTACTAATCTCCTCTATCTCATTTTTTTTTCTTGCAATGTATCTGTTATCATTTTATTAATTCTGCTTGAATTTACCTACTTGAAATTATCTGTTAGATTAAGGACCTGCCCGAAACGCTGCGCGTACTAGTGGCTTTACAAGATTGTGAATACCAAGCTATGTATCCTCACAAACCCCAATGTACCTTATTGTAAATAAATAAATAAATAAATAAATAAATAAATAAATACTCATCCTGTCGGCGGTAATTAAGCATATACCCATTCTTTGGACGGTACTGTACCCTATTCTCATGCTGTGGGCGACAATGGAGGCCATACCCATCCTGTGGGCGGTAATAGACAATTTTCATCCTGCGGATGATTGTGGACCCCATACCCATCCTGTGGGCGGTATAGTGGACGCCAAACACACATCCTTTGAGCGGAAGTGGAACATATACCCTTCCAGTGGGCAGTAGTGGATCCCATACCCATCCTGCATGTGGTAGTGGACGTCATACTCATCCTGTGGGCAGTAGTGGACCCCATGCTCATCCTGTAGATGATAGAGGTCGTCAAACCCATCCTATGGGCAGTAGTGGACCCCATAACCATCCTGCAGGCGGTAGTGGACGCCATGCTCATCCTGTAGGTGATAGAGGACCATGTACCCATCCAGTAGGCAGTAGTGGTCCCCCATACCCATCCATCCTGTAGATGATAGTACTCACCTAATTGTGCTTGCGGGGATTGGGCTCTGGATCTTTGGTCCCGCCTCTTAACCGTCAATCAACTGATGTACAGATTCCTGAGCCTACTATCATATCTATATTTGAAACTGTGTATGGAGTCAGCCTCCACCACATCACTTCCTAGTGCATTCCATTTACTATCTACTCTGACACTGTAAAAGTTTTTTCTAATGTCTCTGCGGCTGATTTGGGTACTCAGCTTCCACCTGTGTCCCCATGTGCGTGTGCCACCCGTGTTAAATAATCCATCCTTATCCACCCCTGTCAATTCCCCTGAGAATTTTGTATGTGGTGATCATGTCTCCACTAGCTCTTCTGTTTTCCAGGGACGTGAGATGCAGGTCACGTAGTCTGTCCTCATTACTCATGCCTCTTAGTTCTAGGACTTGTCTAGTGGCATAGCTCTGAACTTTTTCCAGCTTCGTCTTGTGCTTGACTAGATACGGGTTCCATGCTGGGGCTGCATACTCCAGGATTGGCCTTACATATGTGGTATACAAGGTTCTGAAGGATTCCTTACACAGGTTTCTGAAAGCAGTTCTGATGCTAGCCAGCCTCGCATAGGCCGCTGATGTTATTCTTTTGATGTGGACTTCGGGAGACAGGTTTGGCGTGATATCAACTCCTAGATCTTTCTCTCTGTCCTTTTCGTGAAGGACTTCATCTCCCATTCGGTATCCAGTGACTGGCCTCCTAGTTCCTCCTCCTAGTTTCATTACCTTACATTTACTTGGGTTGAACTTTAGTAGCCCTTTGTCGGACCATTCCTTCAGTTTGTCTAGGTCATCCCGGCCTATAGCCTTTGTCACATCCAAATCTAGCAGATGCTTCCTCACCTCCCCACTGGTAGTCACAAACTCCTCTAGTGGTGTCTGGGTTGATGTTCCTTCCCTTATCTCGGGGACTTCTCCTTGCTCTGAGGTGAAGACTTCTTGGAATTTCTTATTGAGTTCCTCGCACACTTCCTTGTCCTTTTTAGTGAATCTTTCTGCCCATATCCTCAGTTTCATCACCTGTTCCTTCACTGTTGTTTTCCTCCTGATGTGGCTATGCAGTAGTTTGGGTTGAGTCTTTGCCTTGCTCGCTGTGTCATTTTCATATTGCCTCTCTACCTCTCTTCTCACCCTGACGTATTCATTGCTGGCGCTCTGGTATCTTTCTCTGCTCTCTAGTGTTCTGTTGTTTTTATAGTTTCTTCACGTCCTTTTACTTAACTGCTTTGCTAGCTTGCAACTCTGATTAAACCATGGGCTTTTCATCTCTATTTCACTTTTTTCCTTTTGGACTGGGACGAACTTGTCTGCTGCCGCCTTACACTTCTGTGTAATGTAGTCTATCATGTCTTGAACCGTTTTTCCTCTGAGCTCTGTTTCCCAAGCTATTTCAGTTAGGAATTTTCTCATCTCATAGTTTCTCTTCCGGAATGCCGGCCTCTTGTTTTCTGGTCCCTTCCTTGAGTACATTAACCCTTCTTTGACCAAATATTCAAACAACAGTACACTGTGATCACTCATACCCATGGTGGCTTCCAGACCGATTTCCCTTATGCTTGAATCGTTCAGAGTGAATACTAGGTCTAGTCTTGCTGGTTCATCATTGCCTCTCATTCTCGTGGGACCCTTGACATGCTGACTTAAAAAGTTTCTAGTCGTCACCTCTAGCAGTTTCGCTCCCCATGTTTCCTCACCTCCACGTGGTTCTCTGTTTTCCCAGTCTATCCTTCCTTGATTAAAGTCCCCCATGATGAGCAGATGGGATCGATTTCTACAGGCAGCAGCGGCTGCTCTCCCAATAATAATGTTAACTGCCATGTTGTTTCTGTCATACTCTTGCCTGGGTCTTCTTTCATTTTGTGGTGGGTTATATATCACTGCTACTACTACTCTTGGTCCTACCATCGTCATGGTGCCTGTTATGAAATCTCAGAACACTTCGCAGCCCGGAATAACTATCTCCTCGAAACTCCATTCCTTTGTCATCAGTAGAGCCACTCTGCCTTCTCCCCTTCCTTCCCTCTCTTTCCTTATTACAGTGTAATCCTGGGGGAAACACCGCATTCGTTATGATTCCTGAGAGTTTTGTTTCTGTAAGTCCAATTACATCTTGGTTTACTTCTTGCCTTGTTTTTAATCCCATCCATTTTCGAGTACATAACCTGACTCTTCTGTCCATTCTCAGTTTCTGTTGATTCCACTGGAGTTGGGGGGTAAGGGATGCCTGGAATGGGTGAACCTAGGAAGGAGAGCCTGGGGGGTCTGGGGTGTGAGGGGGGCTGGGAGGATCTGGAACAGGGGGGGGCTAGGGGGTCTGACGTGATGCGGCTGAGGGGATCCGGGGTTGCGGGGTTAGTTGGGGCAAGGGATGGGGGAGCTGGAGGGGCATGTGGTGGTGTGGTGGAAGGTCATGGGTTGGAGTGTGCAGGGTAGACTGGGGTGAGTTAACAGGGTGGTCAGGGGTTGGGGAGGGGAGGGGTGCCTGGGGAGGGGGGGGCCATGAGGGATGGGGGTGGGGTAGGGAGGAGAGGTTGGGGTGGGGTTAATGGGAAGGGCACAGGCTGGAGAAACAGGCAAGGGCATGGGGTGCAGGAACAGTGAGGGTCTGGGGTAGGGGTTGGGGATGAAAAAGGGCATGGGGGGATCTGGGGTCAGGGAACATATGGGCATGATCTGAAGGGGGACTTTACTGTCTGGGGAGGTGCAAGTAATTGGTGTGAGATGGTTGAGGGGTTGGTTGGTGGGAGGCTTCTGTTACAATTCTCCCTGTGGGTACTGGCCTACTGGTGGGGGGATTCCCACTCCCCTCTGAGGTTCCTCGAGACACTGAGCTGAGACCTGTGGCTCCCATATCCCCACTCCTTTCTCTGCGTCTCCTCCTTGCTTCTGCAGCCTTCCTTCTCTCCACCCTTGTCATGTCCCTTTGCAGAAAGACGTCCTCGTATTACCCTAACCTCACAAGTCTGCTCTTCCTGGATAGGATTTTCTCCTTTGTTGCCTCGTTCATAAGCGCTACCTTTATCAATCGTTTCCTTTCCTTCTTTTAGATGCCCAGCCTGAAAACATTCTCTGTGTTGCTATTTGCCTCCTCCATATCCAGTCCCTCCAAGATCTGTCATGGTTGCTCGGTCCCTCCTCCTCCACTCCTCCCGATTGGATCCCTCTGGTTCCTATACTCCTACAACTATAATTGTTCGTTTCCTTTCCAGCATTTTCTCAGTGCATTTTGCAGCTTCCTGTGAGGTAGCTGCTTTCATAGCTGTTGCCCATAGTGGTCCCATACCCATCCTATGGGCAGTTCATGGGCCCAGACCTATCCTACAAGTGGTATGGGCCCTTTACCCACCTAACAGGTCGTAGGGGACCCTATACCCATCCTACAGTAGGTAGTAGACACAATACCATCCTGTTTGCAGTAGTTTACCCCATAAACATTCCAACGTAACATCGTTTTCTGTTCACGATTCTACAATACTTTCTTTAAAGATTTTTAAAGCACAAACTAGTGTAAATAATAATGATTGTTGAAGCACTTATTTTATGTAATAAATTATAGTGCTTATTATAATTTACTAAGAACAACTAATATTTCTCATAACAAAACTACGAGCCTTCAATAGGATGTAGCTGATCCATAATATTATAAGAGCATGGACAATAGTAGGTCAATTTCACAACCCATGAGGGACCTGAAAACTACAATTTTCATTATAATTGAACCAATCACGACTAATTCTGCTGTCTACGGCGATGGACGGGTACTATGAGACGTAAATTGGTACGTGAGGAAGAGTTTGGGCCTTGAAAAAATATAACTGGGAATATACCACATATGTACTAATTCATAAGGAAAATATTAACTATTAGCAATAAGTCATATATGTCCTGTCTTGTGCGAGAGCGGGTTGTATAGTGGCGTGGTGAAACTTGTGGTCATGTATGATGGTGTGGTGAACCTTGGGGTCATGTATGCTGGTGTGGTGAACCTTGTGGTCATGTATGGTGGTGTGGTGAACCTTGTGGTCATGTATGCTGGTGTGGTGAACCTTGTGGTCATGTATGCTGGTGTGGTGAAACTTGTGGTCATGTATGCAGGTGTGGTGAACCTTGTGGTCATGTATGCTGGTGTGGTGAACCTTGTGGTCATGTATGGTGGTGTGGTGAACATTGTGGTCATGTATGCTGGTGTGGTGAACCTTGTGGTCATGTATGCTGGTGTGGTGAACCTTGTGGTCATGTATGCTGGTGTGGTGAAACTTGTGGTCATGTATGCAGGTGTGGTGAACCTTGTGGTCATGTATGCTGGTGTGGTGAACCTTGTGGTCATGTATGGTGGTGTGGTGAACCTTGTGGTCATGTATGGTGGTGTGGTGAACCTTGTGGTCATGTATGCTGGTGTGGTGAACCTTGTGGTCATGTATGCTGGTGTGGTGAAACTTGTGGTCATGTATGCAGGTGTGGTGAACCTTGTGGTCATGTATGCTGGTGTGGTGAACCTTGTGGTCATGTATGGTGGTGTGGTGAACCTTGTGGTCATGTATGCTGGTGTGGTGAACCTTGTGGTCATGTATGGTGGTGTGGTGAACCTTGTGGTCATGTATGCTGGTGTGGTGAACCTTGTGGTCATGTATGCTGGTGTGGTGAACCTTGTGGTCATGTATGCTGGTGTGGTGAACCTTGTGGTCATGTATGCTGGTGTGGTGAACCTTGTGGTCATGTATGGTGGTGTGGTGAACCTTGTAGTCATGTATGGTGGTGTGGTGAACCTTGTGGTCATGTATGCTGGTGTGAACCTTGTGGTCATGTATGCTGGTGTGGTGAACCTTGTGGTCATGTATGCTGGTGTGGTGAACCTTGTGGTCATGTATGCTGGTGTGGTGAACCTTGTGGTCATGTATGGTGGTGTGGTGAACCTTGTGGTCATGTATGGTGGTGTGGTGAACCTTGTGGTCATGTATGGTGGCGTGGTGAACCTTGTGGTCATGTATGCTGGTGTGGTGAACCTTGTGGTCGTGTATGGTGGTGTGGTGAACCTTGTGGTCATGTATGCTGGTGTGGTGAACCTTGTGGTCATGTATGCTGGTGTGGTGAACCTTGTGGTCATGTATGCTGGTGTGGTGAACCTTGTGGTCATGTATGGTGGTGTGGTGAACCTTGTGGTCGTGTATGGTTGTGTGTGGTGAACCTTGTGGTCCTGGTTGCTGGAGTGTTGATCTTTGTGGTAGTTTACACTGGTGTGGTGGTTGTAGTTGTTACAACGCTAAAGTAGGGTTAGACATGTGGTTAATAATTGTGTGAAATGTCGGAAGTTCAACATCACTTACAAAGAACAGCAGTAGTCTGTAATATATGAAAAACCCTGGACACTATTGTGGAGGAGACTATATATCTGTGGCCGACGTCTACAAATGAGTGTAGGAACACCTTTGTCCCCTTTGGCTGACGTTAAAGACATTACCTATGGACTGGCACATGAAAATTCTAAGCAGAATGGTCATATATTGAATATTTACTTTCACCTGAAAACCTTTTAATCTTATTTTGAACTTTTATAATAATTTGTGTAAGAAATAACAACAAATAAGATTATCACAGACCTTTTGTTAGGCGACAATAACCGAATGATGTTTGATGTACCACTAGCGCTAAACTGGCTGTTAAACCAAGAGCTATTTGCTGCTTGTTTTACCAAAACCTTATGGCTCACAGGTTTACCAAAAGCTGTAGGCAGGAGAGTTGCTAAAGATAGTTTGTCTCTAATTACTTATCACAGCACACCAGGCCACACTCTCAATGTAACCAACTGTCACACTCAGGACAAGGCCTTGTGGTCACACTATGGTCAGTACCTTCTGGACACCAGGTACAGTGTTTGCAACAGATAACATCAATGAATGCTGGTAAAACCCAAAGCAAGACACTTCACTACACACTGAGAACTGTTAACAGTACACTACTCACAACTACACTGGCGTCAACGGTGACACCAAATAAGGGCAAACATGTCACCGCTACGCAGTATCCATATCGAGGCGGACGGAACGTTGAGCGACAAAAAGCGATACCAGTGACATAAATGTGACTTTCCTTTCTAGATTATCTTCCACACTAATAGCACAGCTGTGTGGTCTGTGCTCTCTGCTATGTTACTGGTGATATTTATCACACACAACTGGGCCAGCTGTGTGTACTCTGTGCTCCCTCTATGTTACTGGTGATATCTATCACACACAACTGGGCCAGCTGTGTGTACTCTGTGCTCCCTCTATGTTACTGGTGATATCTATCACACACAACTGGGCCAGCTGTGTGTACTCTGTGCTCCCTCTATGTTACTGGTGATATCTATCACACACTACTGGGCCAGCTGTGTGTACTCTGTGCTCCCTCTATGTTATTGGTGATATCTATCACACACCAATGGGCCAGCTGTGGAGATATCTATCACACACTACTGGGCCAGCTGTGGTGATATCTATCACACACTACTGGGCCAGCTGTGTGCACTCTGTGCTCCCTCTATGTTACTGGTGATATCTATCACACACTACTGGGCCAGCTGTGTGTACTCTGTGCTCCCTCTATGTTATTGGTGATATCTATCACACACCAATGGGCCAGCTGTGGAGATATCTATCACACACTACTGGGCCAGCTGTGGTGATATCTATCACACTACTGGGCCAGCTGTGGAGATATCTATCACACACTACTGGGCCAGCTTTGGAGATATCTATCACACACTACAGGGCCAGCTGTGGAGATATCTATCACACACTACTGGGCCAGCTTTGGAGATATCCATCACACACTACTGGGCCAGGTGTGGAGATATCTATCACACACTACAGGGCCAGCTGTGGAGATATCTATCACACACTACTGGGCCAGTTGTGTGTACTCTGTGCTCCTTCTATGTTACTGGTGATATCTATCACACACTACTGGGCCAGCTGTGTGCACTCTGTGCTCCCTCTATGTTACTGGTGATATCTATCACACACTACTGGGCCAGCTGTGTGTACTCTGTGCTCCCTCTATGTTACTGGTGATATCTATCACACACCACTGGGCCAGCTGTGGAGATATCTATCACACACTACTGGGCCAGGTGTGGAGATATCTATCACACACTACTGGGCCAGCTGTGGAGATATCTATCACACACTACTGGGCCAGCTGTGTGCACTCTGTGCTCCCGCTATGTTAGTGCAACCCGCTCTCGCTATAACATAGTATCATTGTGGCCAAAGGCTCATAGTTCTTAAGCTACTAATGTTCATAGTTTATCTGTGGTAGATGGTGCCCTATCACCAGGCACCAACCCTTCCTCACGAACCATAGTCTGTCTCATAGTACCCGTCACATCACTGTAGAGAGCATAAGGGTCCGTTTGCTCCTATTTTAAATGATAATTGTATTTTACAGTGAAATTTCTTATGTGAAATTTACGTACTATTTTCCATGTTATTCAAGTATCATGGATACACTACATCCAATTGAAGTAAATTATAATAAGCACTATAAATTATTACATGTAATTGTGGGGTTCTCAGAAATAATTTTTATATATAATAGTATGTGCTTTGAAAATCTAGAGAGAGTGAATTGTAGGAACGTCATCAGAAAACGATGTTAAGTTGAAATGTCTATGAGGGTACACTACTGAAAACCAGAAAGATCTAGGGGTCCACAATTAACATATCACACGATGTTTATGGAGTCCATTACCACCTAAAAGGATAAGTATGGGTTCCACTACCACCTGTAGGTTGGGTATGGGTCCACTACCAGCAATGGGATAGGTATGGGGTACATTACCGCCCCACGATTGGTATGGGGTGCATTACTGCCCACGACATAGGCATGAGGTCCACTACCGCCAACAGGAAGGCTATGGGGTCCACTTCATTTCACAGGACGAGTACGGGGTCCACTTCCATCCACAGGATGGGTATGAGGTTCACTGCCCCCAAAGGATGGGTATGGAGTCCACTACCGCTCAGAGGATGAGTGCTTGGGTTCGCTTCCTCCTTCAGAATGAGTATGGAGTCCGCTATCATCCACATGATGAGCATGGGGGCCACTACCACCCACAGGATGGGTATGTGGCCCAGTACCGGCCACAGGATAAATATAGGGTCCACTACCGCCTGTAGGTTGTGTATGGGGTCTACTGCCACCCAAAGGATCAGTATGGGGTCCACTATCACCCACTGGATAGGTATGGGGTCCATTACCATCCACAGGATGAGTAAGGGGTCCACAACCACGTATAGGATGGGTATGGGGTCCACTACACCCACAGGATGGGTATGAGGTCACTGCTGCCCAGAAAATGGGTGTATGGTCCACTTCTGCCCACAGGATAGGTATGGGGTCCACTGCTCCCAACAGGATGGGTATAGGGTCGACTACCATCCAGAAAACGGATGTATGGTCCACTACAGCCTACAGGATTGGTATGGTTCTGGTACCGTCAATGGAATGGGACCCAAGGTGTCCACTACCACCTGTAGATGGTTATGGGGGTCAACTACTGCTTACAGGAACAAGTACTGCCCAGTCAAGTACTGTCGGAAATATGACACAAATGTTAACATATTATAGTTACTTATTAAGATTTTATAGATAAGGGAAGATTCCGTGACGTCATCAAATGACGTATATTCACAACATGTATATATTAAACTCTAATTATTCCTTTAAACAGAGTCTAGTGTTTAAACTTAATAAAATAGTATTCACTAGGACTGAATAATTATACCATACACCAGAAAATATAGCTTTCCCTCCCTAGTCCTTAAGACAGAAGGAACCAGCAGAGTATTGGAACAAAACATTGTTGGAACACCACCTCAAGGGAGGAGGCAGGCAAGCCATTGTCTCAGAGAGAGAGAGAAACAGAGAGGGCTCCTCACGACATGCACAACTAATCAAAGGCTCCCAAAATATAAGTCAACCAACCAAGAAACTGCCACTGTAGCCCCTAAAGCAATTAAGTTCCCGACTGTCTTATATTCTTTTATTGGTAGTGATCACTATTACATATTGGATAGGAAGCCAGATATTAGCATACGAACACCCAAACATAGTGAATAGTGTTCCTCAGCAACACACAAATATTTCATGTCTCACCTGTACTTTATATGTTGATGGAGCCATTATTAATACCATTCCTTCGCCAGATAATTCGTGATCTGAGCTGAGCCCATATAGGTGAATATAGGAATAGGTGAGCTGGCCCATATAAAGTGTGAAGTGTCTTGCTGCCCCTGTTGGTCCACAGACGCCACAGTGCTAGGCCGCCATTACATGGCACTCTGAAGCACATGTGCCACACCCAAACAGACGTTGGAGGCAACAACTATAACACTGCCTACCAGGCTATATCAACCACACAGCTGAGACATTATAAATTGTATACTAATATATTTATAAGATAACAGTAATACTAATCAATGTAGTTTAATTACCACCTTATGGGATATAATTTATATAAAGTTAGAGGTAAATATTTACAACTTTATATATATATATATATATATATATATATATATATATATATATATATATATATATATATATATAATATATATATATATATATATATATATATATATATATATATATATATATATATATATATATATATTATTAAATATGACCGAAAAAGTAAGATTAATAATTCTAACACGAATTTTCTCAATCTTTCGTACATTACGCTTCACTGTTGGAGGTAAATCAAAAATCAATTCTACAAAATTCATTTTTATTTCTAGTCTGACGCGACACGGGCGCGTTTCGTAAAACTTATTACATTTTCAAAGACTTTAGTTCACAAATACACAACTGATTAGAACTTACGTATCTCCGATTTTATATCTACATTTGAGTGAGGTGGGAGGGGTGATGTGGCATTAACACAAGACAGAACAAGAGGGGATATTAATAGGGTATTAAAAGTATCAACACAAGACAGAACACAAACAATGGGTATTGAATAGAAGTGTTTGTAGAAAGCCTATTGGTCCATATTTCTTGATGCTTCTATATTGGAGCGGAGTCTTGAGGTGGGTAGAATATAGTTGTGCAATAATTGGCTGTTGATTGCTGGTGTTGACTTCTTGATGTGTAGTGCCTCGCAAACGTCAAGCCGCCTGCTATCGCTGTATCTATCGATGATTTCTGTGTTGTTTACTAGGATTTCTCTGGCGATGGTTTGGTTGTGGGAAGAGATTATATGTTCCTTAATGGAGCCCTGTTGCTTATGCATCGTTAAACGCCTAGAAAGAGATGTTGTTGTCTTGCCTATATACTGGGTTTTTTGGAGCTTACAGTCCCCAAGTGGGCATTTGAAGGCATAGACGACGTTAGTCTCTTTTAAAAGTGTTCTGTTTTGTGTCTGGAAAGTTTCTCATGAGTAGGCTGGCCGTTTTTCTGGTTTTATAGTAAATCGTCAGTTGTATCCTCTGATTTTTGTCTGTAGGGATAACGTTTCTATTAACAATATCTTTCAGGACCCTTTCCTCCGTTTTATGAGCTGTGGAAAAGAAGTTCCTGTAAAATAGTCTAATAGGGGGTATAGGTGTTGTGTTAGTTGTCTCTTCAGAGGTTGCATGGCTTTTCACTTTCCTTCTTATGATGTCTTCGATGAAACCATTGGAGAAGCCGTTATTGACTAGGACCTGCCTTACCCTACAGAGTTCTTCGTCGACTTGCTTCCATTCTGAGCTGTGGCTGAGAGCACGGTCGACATATGCGTTAACAACACTCCTCTTGTACCTGTCAGGGCAGTCGCTGTTGGCATTTAGGCACATTCCTATGTTTGTTTCCTTAGTGTAGACTGCAGTGTGGAAACCTCCGCCCTTTTCCATGACTGTTACATCTAGAAAGGGCAGCTTCCCATCCTTTTCCATCTCGTAAGTGAAACGCAGCACGGAACTCTGCTCAAATGCCTCCTTCAGCTCCTGCAGATGTCTGACATCAGGTACCTGTGTAAAAATGTCGTCAACATACCTGCAGTATATGGCCGGTTTCAAGTTCATGTCGACTAAGACTTTTTGCTCGATGGTACCCATGTAGAAGTTTGCAAACAGGACACCTAGGGGAGAACCCATGGCGACCCCATCTACTTGCTTATACATGTGCCCATCCGGGCTCAAGAAGGGTGCCTCTTTAGTACAAGCTTGGAGTAGTTTCCTCAGAATATTTTCTGGCATGTCTTGACATGCCAGAAAATAAGCAACAGCATAAGCAACAGGGCTCCATTAAGGAACATATAATCTCTTCCCACAACCAAACCATCGCCAGAGAAATCCTAGTAAACACAGAAATCATCGATAGATACAGCGATAGCAGGCGGCTTGACGTTTGCGAGGCACTACACATCAAGAAGTCAACACCAGCAATCAACAGCCAATTATTGCACAACTATATTCTACCCACCTCAAGACTCCGCTCCAATATAGAAGCATCAAGAAATATGGACCAATAGGCTTTCTACAAACACTTCTATTCAATACCCATTGTTTGTGTTCTGTCTTGTGTTGATACTTTTAATACCCTATTAATATCCCCTCTTGTTCTGTCTTGTGTTAATGCCACATCACCCCTCCCACCTCACTCAAATGTAGATATAAAATCGGAGATACGTAAGTTCTAATCAGTTGTGTATTTGTGAACTAAAGTCTTTGAAAATGTAATAAGTTTTACGAAACGCGCCCGTGTCGCGTCAGACTAGAAATAAAAATGAATTTTGGAGAATTGATTTTTTATTTACCTCCAACAGTGAAGCGTAATGTACGAAAGATTGAGAAAATTCGTGTTAGAATTATTAATCTTACTTTTTCGGTCATATTTAATAATATATGTCTACAGGAAAGACTGCTACCAAAATATACTAATATATATATATATATATATATATATATATATATATATATATATATATATATATATATATATATTTAATTGACGATCACAAAACACTGATCATTTTATGCGGAAAATCCACAGAGAAATATGAAATGAGGTGAACGTTTCGGCTTTGTTAAAGCCTTTGTCAACACCAGACTGACTAAGGAGAAGAAAGAAGGGCGAGGATATATAGGCCGACACCTGACCAACCCATCCCTAGGGTTGGTCAGGTGTAATTAACCAAAAACAGGTATAGCTTGGCTTTAGCTTAGCTATAGCTTAGCTCTAAGCTAAGCTATACCTGTTTTTGGTTAATTACACCTGACCAACCCTAGGGATGGGTTGGTCAGGTGTCGGCCTATATATCCTCCCCCTTCTTTCTTCTCCTTGGGGAGACATCTCCCGTCACGCAGGGTGCATTCGCACCTCCACAGATCTCCAGTATCAGCTCTTGATACTGGTAATGGCTCAAAAGGGCCACCACTTACGGGCTATTCATGCCCGTGCCACCTTTTGGTTGGCTTCATCTTCATCTTAACACATTCACAAAGGAGACATCTCCCGTCATGCAGGGTGCATTCCCACCTCCACAGATCTCCAGTATCAGCTCTTGATACTGGTACTCAAAAGGGCCACCACTTACGGGCTATTCATGCCCGTGCCACATTTTGGGTGGCTTAATCTTCATCAATCAATCAATCTTCTCCTTAGTCAGTCTGGTGTTGACAAAGGCTTTAACAAAGCCGAAACGTTCACCTCATTTCATATTTCTCTGTGGATTTTCCGCATATATATATATATATATATATATATATATATATATATATATATATATATATATATATATATATATATATATATATATATATATATATATTAAGTTGTAAATATTTACCTCTAACTTTATATAAATTATATCCCATAAGGTGGTAATTAGACTACATTGGTTACTATTACTGTTACACCCTTTTTACCCTTTTTGGGTATACATACACCCTTTTTGGTATAAGTTGTAAATATACCTTCAAACTATGTGCAGATAAATTCTGGCAGGCTGAATCAAAATATACAGTCCGTTTAAAATCATAATTCAATATTGAAGTTAACAAAATATATAATAAAAATAAAAAAATGCCTGCTAAGATTTTCCCACATAAGTTTGGTCCTCAATGAACCAGATAAACCAGTGGTTCATCAAATCTGGGATGAACATAAACTAATTAGTGAAATATACACACATATATAAATTATAGCAGGAATACACTGCTATACAATTTTCTAGCCTAATTAACTGAACCAAAACTAACATTGGACTGAACTTACAGTAGGCACTAATATTGTGCCAAGAACGGAACCTAAGAATATTTGTGCTATTTCATTACAAGAGGTTGATAAGAGGCTAATTTAACCCATAAAATATATATAATTAAGTGATTACATATAAACATTATATTAATATTGCACTATTCCATTTACTGCACATATTACCATTATTTACAGCCAACTCTTATACAATGGTAGAATAATAATAGACTGGAGTTGTACAGCAACCTAGTCTAAATTAATTGTGCTACCTGGTGTAAGGGAAGGATTTTACTCGTGTCTAGAGTTGAACCTATAGTACAGCCTAGCAAGTATATTTTATTGTGCAGTTTCTTATGACAACACAAGTAGTGTTGTACATATAATATTACTCTAACCATATGTATATTTAACTATAATCATTTCACTTTTGAGTGTTAATGTGAGTTTCTGTACCAACTAAGAGTGATATTGAGGAGCTAACGTGAAGTGAAACCAGCATAGACACAAGGTTACCACTCAAATCATAGTATGTATGATTATATATATAAATATAATGCGTATTAATTAAATGTTAGGCAGCTCTGGTTCAAACCCTACAAGCAAATCCAAACCCATTAAGGCTTGGCTCTAGTACCACTGCAGCAAGGCTAGCAAACAGCCATCATGTCTACTGCAGGAAAGGTGAAAACAACCCTTGCTGTGGGAAAATCCTAGCAGGCAAATATTTGTTTTTTATTCTATTTTTTGTTACTTGAATTTTGAAACTTGAGTTTTGTTATATTATTATGGTGCTAAGAGGACTGTATATTCTGATTCAGCCTGCCAGAATCTTATCTGCACATAGTTGGAGGGATAATTGTAGCTTATATCACTATGAGTAGATACAGGACAAACTACAAATTGTTTACCTTTTGCTAAATGAAAATTATACCACATATTGTGGTCTACTCTACTAATTTTAATATTACTACAATTATCTACTGTATTAATAAAATGTAAAGCCTTAGCTGAGTGGTTGACATGGCCTAATTAGGCTGGCTATGTTTCCTCCATCAGCTTAAGGGTGTGGTACATGTGCCTCAGTGCCACATAATGGTGACTAGATCAGTGGCACCACTGTACAGCCAAGGTAGCAATAAACTTCACTGTTTGTGGGGCCAGCTCAGCATTTTCAGTTACTCCAAATCACTTATTGCCTGTAAAAAGTTAAGGCTGTAAGAACTGCTCATTAACATATAAATTACAGGTGTGACATGAAATATTTAGTGTGTGTGTAGTTGAATAAATACTGTGTTGTGTTTTTTGTCTGCTAATAACCAGCCCCCTATCCTATATTTATAGTGATCACTAATAATAAAAGATATTAGGAAGTCGGATACTTAGCTCTTCTCTTTGCTGTAAGGGTCACAAAGCAGTTACTCGGTTGGTTGACACATAACTTGGGAGTCTATGACGAGTTGTGCTTGCTAATGGAGCCCTCACTGTTTTGTGAGGTCTGTTTACAAGTTCTGTGTGTACGTGACTAGTGCTCAGCTGTCGTCTGGCGTCCAGTAATGTTTGCTGGTTCTATTTATGTCTTAAGGAATAGGGAGTGAAGCTATATTCTGGTGTATTTAATTATATTCAGTCCTAGTGAATAATATTTTATTAAGTATAAACACCAGACTGAAGTTTTAAAAGAAATGAGATTTAATATATACGTTTTGTGTGATAACGTCTTGAAATACCTTGAGGTGCTTCCGGGGCTTGGCGTCCCCGCGGCCCGGTCGTCGACCAGGCCTCCTGGTTACCGGACTGATCAACCAGGCTGTTGGACGCGGCTGCTCGCAGCCTGACGTACGAGTCACAGCCTGGTTGATCAGGTATCCTTTGGAGGTGCTTATCCAGTTCTCTCTTGAACACTGTGAGGGGTCGGCCAGTTATGCCCCTTATGTGTAGTGGAAGCGTGTTGAACAGTCTCGGACCTCTGATGTTGATAGAGTTCTCTCTCAGAGTACCAGTTGCACCTCTGTTTTTCAACGGGGGTATTCTGCACATCTTGCCATGTCTTCTGGTCTCATGTGATGTTATTTCTGAGTGCAGGTTTGGGACCAGCCCCTCTAATATTTTCCACGTGTAATTTATTATGTACCTCTCCCGCCTGCGCTCAAGGGAGTACAGTTTTAGGCTCTTTAGTCGGTCCCAATAGTTTGGATGTTTTACTGAGTGGATTCTAGCAGTAAAGGATCTCTGCACGCTCTCCAGGTCAGTAATTTCTCCAGCTTTGAAAGGTGCTGTCATTGTGCAGCAGTACTCCGCTCTAGAGAGCACAAGCGTTTTGAAAAGTGTCATCATCGGTATAGCATCTCTAGTGTGAAAAGTTCTTGTTATCAACCTGTCATTTTTCTTGCAGTTGTGACGGCTACTTTATTGTGTTCTTTAAAGGTAAGGTCTTCCGACATGAGTACACCCAGATCCTTTACATTGCCTTTTCGTTCTATGTTATGATTTGCCTGAGTTTTGTACGTGGTTTCCGTTTTTATATTTTCATTTTTTCCATAGCGCATGAGCTGGAACTTATCTTCGTTAAACACCATATTATTTTCTGTAGCCCATAGAAAGACCTGATCTACATCTGACTGGAGGTTCGCCGTGTCCTCTATGTTGCCTACTCTCATGAAGATCCTAGTGTCATCTGCAAAGGATGATACAGTGCTATAGGTTGTGTTCTTGTCTATGTCCGAAATGAGGATGAGAAAAAGTACTGGAGCAAGCACAGTACCCTGGGGGACTGAGCTCTTCACGGTTGATGGGCTGGATTTTATTTTGTTGACTATTACACATTGGGTTCTGTTGGTCAGGAAATTGTAGATCCATCTGCCTATTTTTCCGGTAATTCCTTTTGAACGCATTTTATGTGCAATAACACCATGGTCACATTTATCAAAAGCTTTTGCGAAATCTGTGTAAATTACATCCGCGTTATGTTTGTCTTCCATAGCATCTAATGCCATATCATTGTGGTCCAGCAACTGCGACAGGCAAGAGCGCCCTGTTCTGAAACCATGTTGTCCGGGGTTATGGAGTTGCTGTGATTCCATGTATTTTGTGATTTTACTTCTTAGCACTCTCTCAAAATTTTTTATGATGTGCGATGTTAGCGCTATCGGTCTGTAATTTTTTGCCTCTGCCTTATTTCCTCCTTTATGAAGTGGTGCTGTCTCTGCTGTTTTTAGTATATCAGGAATAACGCCAGTATCTAGGCTTTGTCTCCACAGAATGTGGAGGGCCTGCGATAGTGGTTTTTTACAGTTCTTTATGAATATAGAGTTTCAAGAATCCGGGCCTGGTGCAGAGTGCATAGGCATACTGTTTATGGCTTCTTCAAAATCCAGTGGGGATAGGGTGACGTCTGATATATGATTTGATGTTGGTATCGTATCCATGAAAAATTCATTTGGGTTATCAATCTTTAGTGTGTTTAATGGCTCGCTGAAAACAGAGTCGTACTGCGTCCTCAGTAGCTCGCTCATTTCTTTGTTGTCATCGGTGAAAGTTCCATCTCCCTTTCGTAGGGGCCCGATACTAGATGTGGTTTTTTATCTTGATTTTGCATAGGAGAAAAAATATTTCGGATTTCTTTCTATTTCACTGATGGCCTTTTGCTCTCTTTGCCTCTCCTGGGTTCTGTATGATTCTTGTAGCTTCCGTTCAATTGTTTCTATTTCTCTACCTAACCTTCTTCGCCGTTCTTGAGATAGGGTGCGACTCTCAAGTTGTTCCGCGATTCGTTTTCTTCGCCTATATAGGGAACGACGATCCCGTTCTAATCTCCATCTCTTCCTCTTTTTTCTTAGAGGTATGCGGTTTGAACATATTTCTAGTGCTACTGAGCTTATTTTTTCCAGGCACTGGTTCAGGTTTGCATTTCCTAGCTGTTCTTCCCAGTTTATTTCTGTGAAGTCCTGGTTTATTCGCTCCCAGTTTATCTGTTTATTATTGAAGTTGAATTTGCTGAAATCTCCTCCACCGGGAATCTGGACTGGTTTTGAAGGTCTACTCCCCATGGTTGTCATAACTTCAATTAAGTTGTGATCTGAGTAACAGGTATTTGTAATCATTATGTTCCTGATCAATTCATCATTATTAGTGAAAATGAGGTCCAGCGTGTTCTCCTTCCTAGTTGGTTCTACTATTTGCTGGTTTAAGGCAAACCTGTCGCACATCCGTAGCAGGTCATTTGCATGTGCCTGTTCATTTAGGCTACTTCCTGGTATTCTTTCTGATATTACTGTATTAGCCAGGTGCTTCCATTTCAGGTGCCGTAGGTTGAAGTCCCCAAGCAGGATGATGTTGGGAGCTGGATTTGTGAGGTTTTCCAAGCAGTGTTCTATTTTCATTAGTTGGTCTTTAAACTGCTGAGGGTTTGCCTCCGGTGACTTATATACAAGGACAATAACTACATTTAGAATCTCTAATTTGATTATCAGCACTTCCACCGTATCATTTGAGGTGTTTAGCAGCTCAGTACAGATGAGTGTCTTTGATGTAGAGGCTGACCCCACCCAAGCCGGTGTTTTCTATCACATCTGCTATATTTCAAGCCAGTGTTTCCTATCACATCTGAAAAGATTGTACTCTGAGATCCATATTTCACCATCATGGTAGTCCTTTGTGTGGGTTTCTGTTAGGGCTGCAAACACTGCATTTGCCTCATGAAGGAGACCATCTATAAATTGAACTTTGTTGGTTTTGCGTGTTTTTATACCCTGGATGTTGGCAAATATAAATGATGTTATCGTGTTAGTGGAAGTGCTGGAAGCCTTACTTGGTGTTAATATCTGAGGCTCTGATAAGGAGGCCACTGTGTTTGCGTCCAGGGTGTGTCGTTTTGGAAGTGATTCGTCCAGTTTTGGTAGTAGGACGGGTGTTGTCTGGTGTAGTACCTGTGTGCTTGTTGGTAATTTGAATTCCAGTCTTGTGGGTATCTCCGTTCCCCTCTGTAATCCTGTAGTGGTTCCATCTGACTGTTCCTCTCTCTTATATTTACTACTCTGTTTCTGCCTTCCTCTAAAAAATTTCCAGTAGTGTCATATTGATCTTCCCGTCTATAACGCTCTGTACCTCTCACATGGAATTCCGGACACTGAAGATTGTAGCATTTTTTGTCCCTAATTGAAAATTGACATAATTTAGGGTGGAAGTATCTACACCCTGTTCCAAAACGGCATGTACCCCTCGCCAACATGTTCCTGCATTTTCGAGGATGCAGAAAATGGCATTTCGCTCCTAATTTTCCATATTTGCGTATTCCTTTAGCGTAGAATTTGCAAATGTGTTCCGGTTTTACGTTTTTCAAGGTATTTATATCTGTGACTGTCTTGTCTACCTCTTTATTGGAGCCATCTCCGTTTTTCGTCCCAATTCCTTCATCTATGCATTCTCTCACTGTTGCTCTCATTGTTTATATTATCTGGCTCTGTAATATTGCTGTTATTTTGTACCACAATAGTCTCCTCCTCCACACTACTGCTGCGGTTCTCTAAACTATCTGTTCCTGAGTTTTGGTCGTTATCCAATGTTGACTTTTCCCAGTCCGCATATATCACTGGTAACTTGTCTGTGAATGATAATCTCTGTGACTCGGGAATGTTTTTCATCAGTTTAGTTATGTTTTCTAACATTAATCTGTCATCTTTGCAAACCCAGTAAATTCCTTGCCTTTTTATGCATCCTGGAGCTAATTCTGTACAGCCCAGGTGGAATCTTATGTTACAGATGCAGCACGTTACGCCTGCATTACGTCTTCCCAGTACTCCCGAACACTCGCCACACCTCTCCATTGTCTGGTGTATTGTGTTGTATTTGAGAGTCACTGTATGGATCACTTGTTGATGTCAGTCCTTTCAACTCTTTATAAAATTATATGTATATATATTTATATGTTTAATATTTATGCTATTATATATATACCGCATATTAGTAATATTATGTATGTTATTTTGTTCAGACTTTATGGCAGGTACTTAGCGTAGGGTAGCGAAGCTGGTCCCCGGTGAATACAGGTGACCTCTTGTTGTCCCAGGTTGATGTCACCAGTTTCCAGTTACCCGATTTATAACCACTGATGCCGCCTCTTGCCACTATTCTATATTTCAAGTATTCTATATTTATAATATTCTATGCACGATTTTCCTTCACTTCCAACTTATATGTTGTTGTGATACCCGTTCCACTTCACTGTTCCACGAATCACCGTTCACTATTTTTTTCCTAATACACGCATGTACACAAAGCCTCGTTCACTGGCTCACACGTGTCTCCCGTTTATTCTCTATTTAGCACAAAGTTCTATTGTTAATGACTATTTTCAATTTTCCAACGGGTCACTATGCACTTTGTTATGTCTGTAATCAGTAATCCACGGCAGTAGTCCTAAAAATCCCGGTTAATGACACGATTTTAACGGAGCGCGCACGGTACGTCTTCCCCCTCCCTCGACCTCGACTCCCCAAATCACCCATTCTTTAAATTCTTAAAGGGTAACTTACGTTAAAGTGTGTCGGATTTCCTACACTCTTTAACTATAATATCAGCTATTATAGGCCATTGAACGAGACAGATCAACAAATTCGAGGCTCTGTGTAAACAAACTCCAGCTAATCATGTTGAACTGGAGGGCAATCATATGGTTGCCAAGAAAAAAAATTGACCAAGTAAGAAGCCAAATAGAAAAATATGTGGCTATTCTTACTGACACTACAATAATTGATGCAACACTAGAGGCTATCATACAAGATCAGGCAGGTTATGAAGATACCATTCAAATCAAGTTATAACACATTGTCAATGTAATAACTCATTACAAGGCAAGAACAAACATTACAACCACAGCTTCCCATAACCAGTCACAACCAGAAGTCAAACTACAATCAATTAGTTTATCAACTTTCTCTGAAACAGAGTACGGAAGTTGTTTAAGATCGCAGGTGATTTGACCTTAAAAAAAAACATAAGGGCCCAGGTGATGCGCTCACATAGATATCTTGAAATGATGTCTATGTGAGCGCATCACATAGAACTGAGATCTTGAAATTGTACCATGATATAATCCAACAACAACTCGATAACAAATTTATCGAGGTTGTAACAAATGATGATCCTAAGGATGGACAGAACCTGCTGCACCACCCAGTACTGAAAAATTCTGCTACTACCACAATAAGGATAGTATTTAACTGCAGTGCCAAGACTAAGCAAAATAGTGTTTCATTGAATGACTGCCTTCAAACTGACCCTAACCTGAGAAAAAGGCTATACGACGTGCTGTTAAAGTTCCGTATCAGGACATATGCATACACGGCCGACATCAATAAGGCATTCCTTAGGATAGGTCTCCAAGAAGAAGACCGTAACTACGCCAAGTTCCTATGGATCAAGGATCCTAACGATCCAAACAGTGAATTAATCACCAACAGGCTTGCGCCAGTTTTGTTTGGTGCTACTTCTTCATTGTTTCTGCTTCAAGCTACCTTAGATACACACTTGAAGAATTCTAATAGCCCACATAAAACTGAAATTAGCAACAACTTGTATGTGGAAAATTTCCAAAGAACAGCTAGCGGTGAAAGTAAACTGCTGAGCATATAACACGAGACCAATCAAGAATTATTGTAAGCAAATATTCATCTCCAGTCGTGGGTCTCCAACAATACCAAATTAAATCAATTGATCGAAACAGAATTTCCAGACAATAAGGTACCCCAGAAGACAAAGGCACTAGGCATTGAATGGGATTCAACTGCAGATCAGTTAAAAATCAAATCAGTGGAACCAGATACCACCAATGAAACAATAAGAAAACTACCATCCCAAGTCAGCAAACCCTTCGACCCATTGGGACTATCAAATTAAAAAACAATTAAGCTACATGTGTTTTGCGATGCCTCGGGAAAGGTCTATGTCACAGTATCTTACCTGGTATCAAATGGGCAAGCCAATTTGCTCACATCAAAGGCCAGAATGGCACTGTTAAAGAAATGACCATTGCCTCAACTGGAGTTAACAGCCCTACTGCTAGGAGTAAGATTGGCTCATTATCTGATCAAGGCCTTAAGCAACATCCACTTTGAAGAAACACTGTTATGGTCAGATAATGAGGCAGTGCTACAGTGGGTGAGAAACAATAACAGTAAAAACCCTTACTTGATTAACCGCGTTAAGGAAATACGAGAGTTGTCGGCAGGGTACAAACTGAGATATGTATGCACCAAGAAGAATCCTGCTGACTATCTCTCTCGAGGCCTGATTTTACGGTAATTAACCAAAGCAGAGATGTGGTTCAATGGAATTCAGTGGCTAATCAGCGACCAGTGGCTTGAACAAAAGCCACAAGTCCTTTGGACCAATGTCACTGTTCCCACTGAGAATTCAGAACCACCTCAGACTTTGGTAATTCGTCCTAATCGGTACTCTGAACTGAATAAACTAATAGGGGTCACCCAAGTGGTGTTTGATTTTCTTAAGAAAATAGAAATCATACATCAATTCCCAAGTACCTTAAGGTACTGGGTTAAAAGAGCTTAAACAGATACATTCGGAATGGAATTTGACAACGTCTCTAAGAAACTTGAGAATGAGCTGGGTCTCTGGATAGACACAAACAATTATAACCTAATAAAGTGGGGAGGACGCTTGCAACATATGGATATAGATCTGGAAGCAAAAAATCTAATATTGCTTCCTTGTCTCTACATAATAAGCAAACTAATTGTGTTACATATACACAAACACGATACTCTGCATGGTGGGGTATTAGATAGTCTCACAGACTTCAGACAACAGTACTGGCTACCCAAATGTTGGCTGACTGTAAAATCAATAATAAATCCTGTGTAATATGCCGGACGTATGATGCCAGTGTCCATATCTGAGACCTTCTTCACTTCCAAAGGAACGAGTTGTACATATTCTTCCTTTTGAGACCACTGGAGTAGATTTCACAGGAGCACTAACACTGAGAGACACCAAGGACAAAATCCTAGGGAAGGCATATATCTGCCTATTCACCTGTGCCACAGCAAGGGGAGTATATCTAGAAGTGACTCCCGATATGAGTGCCAAGGCATTCTTGCAGGCTTTCCGCAGGTTTGCTTCACGTAGATCCTGTCCTAAGTTAATGTTCTCAGAAAATGGGTCCAACTTAGTGGCAGGAGAAGCATGTCTGAGGGAAATCTGGAACCACCCAATGGTACACACGGCCCTAAATCAACGGCAGTGCCACTGGAAATTCATACCTCCAAGAGCACCATGGCACGGAGGTTTCTATGAATGCATGGTTGGTACAGTGAAAAGTTCTTTTCGAAAAACCATACACAGCCAAAAGGTTGACATGAAGGAGTTCCAAACCGTTGTCACAGAAATAGAAGCTTGAGTTAACAACTGACCACTACCTACCTCTCTGATGATGTTTCACAACGTGAACCGTTAAGTCCAGCTCATTTGATGTAGGGGGGAGACCTCTAAGACCCTTTGTGTCCCTTATGAATGAGGAACCAGAAGATCCTTCATATATCCGAGAGAGTGACTTGGTTCAACGTTTTAAACATCTCTCACGAGTGATAAGTCGGTGGAATGAAGTATTGACTCGAGAATACCTTACTGCTCTGAGGGAGTATCACTACAGGGCAAACAACCCCTACAACAGAATTAACTTGAACCCTGGTGACATAGTTTTGGTGGACAGCGATGGGCCACCCTCAGAGTGGCCAATAGGCCAAATAGTCTCTGTTCATCCAGACCCTAAGGACATCTTGAGAATAGTGAAAGTAAAAGGCCAAGGCAACACTACTGTCAAAACATTAGAGAAATTAGTTCCTTTAGAACTGGCAGGAAAATAGACGCTCAACGACTTCCCTCACCCACAGCGCCAGTACGAGACATATGTCTAGAAAGTACTGCTGCACGACAGTGCAAGCTTAAATTAATGCAACTCTATAATTCTGAGAGAGAGGAATAAAGTGATTGCAGTCCTTACTGAGACTTCGACCCGTATTTCGCCCCCTAGACATTATGTCAGAAATCTGATACATATGTTAACATACTATAGCTACCCATTAAGAATTTTTGGAAAATGAAAGATTCCGTGACGTCATAACAACAAGACTTATATTCACAACATGTATATATTAAACTCTAATTATTCCTTTAAACAGAGTCTAGTGTTTAAACTTAATAAAATAGTATTCACTAGGACTGAATAATTATACCATACATCAGAAAATATAGCTTGTCTCCCTAGTCCTTATGACAGAGTAGGAACCAGCAGAGTATTGGAACAAAACATTGTTGGAACACCACGTCAAGGGAGGGGAGGTAAGTTATTGTCTCAGAGAGAGAGAAAGAGAGAGGGCTTCCCACGATCGTCGTCGCCCCTAAATCAACACAACAGAGAGAGGGCTTCTCACGACATTCACAACTCATCAAAGACTCCCAAAATATGAGTCAACAACCAAGAAACTGCCATTGTAACCCCCTACAGCAACTACGTTCCTGACTGCCTTATATTCTTTTATTGGTAGTGATCACTGTTAAATATTGGATAGGTTGCCGGTTATTAGCATACGAAAACCCAAACACAGTGAATAGTGTTCCTCAGCAACTCACAAATATTTCATGTCACACCTGTACTTTATATGTTGATGGAGCCATTCCTTCGGCAGGTCATTCGTGATCTGGAATAATTAGAAGGTGAGCTGGCCCACATAAACTGTGAAGTGTCTTGCTGCCCCTGTTGGTCCACAGACACCACAGTGCTAGGCCGCCATTACATGGCACTCTGAAGCACATGTGCCACACCCTAACAGACGTTGGAGGCAACAACTATAACACTGCCTACCAGGCTATATCAACCACACAGCTGAGACATTATAAATTGTATACTAATATAATTATAAGATAACAGTAATACTAACCAATGTAGTTTAATTACCACCATAGGTGCTATAATTTATATAAAGTTAGAGGTAAATATTTACAACTTAATATATATCCACACATTGTGGTATAAGTTGTAAATATCCCTTCAAACTATGTGCAGATAAATTCTGGCAGGCTGAATCAAAATATACAGTCAGTTTAAAATCATAATTCAATACTGAAGTTAACAAAAAATATAATAAAAATAAATAAATGTCTGCTAGGATTTTCCCACAAGTTCTGCCCGGAGGATGGCTAAGGGGTGCGGTACTCCCCCATAGCCATCCGGTACTGCCTATGGTGTCCGGTACTCTAGGCGGGACCAAAGAGCCCAAGCTCAACTCCTGCAAGCACAATTAGGTGAGTACAGGATGGGTATGGCGTCCACTACAACCCACAGGATGGGTATTGGTCCCACTACAGATCATGGGTTGGAGTATGGGGTCAACTACAGCTCATGGGTTGGGGTATGGGGTCAACTACAGCTCACGGGTTGGGGTATGGGGTCAACTACAGCTCACGGGTTGGGGTATGGGGTCAACTACAGCTCACGGGTTGGGGTATATAGGGTCAACTACAGCTCACGGGTTGGGGTATGGGGTCAACTACAGCTCATGGGTTGGGGTATGGGGTCAACTACAGCTCACGGGTTGGGGTATATAGGGTCAGCTACAGGTCACGGGTTGGGGTCCTAAATGGTTTCCATCACCATGACATCCATTTAGGTCATGGGTGATGGCTCCATCACCCATGTCAGGTACATGCATACAATAATATGAATAAATAAATAGTTTATGTAGGTAAAAGTACATACAAACATACTGAGTTACAATTAGCATGCTTAATTTCTAGATAGAGCTAATATACACTATCGTTAAAGCCACTAATACCACACCATTTGGGGCCAACCCGTCCTCAAAATTACCTTGCTCTACACCCGTATGCGCACTATGGCCAAAATGAACGTAATTTGACATTAAATTGGCTCACGAAAGTGAAGTACTATCACGTTTTCTGTTGTAAGTCCTCCGGCTTACTCGGTAAGGTTAGAAGAGGAAACTTTCAATTAACGGTTTTCATGACGTTTTGAAACCTTAGGGGAATTTCCTGCCCTATTAACCTTCCAGAGGACCCTTAACTTACTGTTTTGGAAGAAAAAACTTCAAAATTTATTTTCAATTATTTTTCATTTTCAAATTACGTCCATATTCGGCCATACGGGCAAACGGTCAAATTCAAACATAATTTGTAAGAGGACAGGTTCAGGAAATACTTAAAAACTAAGACAAGACTGAGATCAACAGCATGAATTTAAATTATATAGGTTGACACTTAGTAGGTAAGGTAGGTTACATGGAGTTGATTATGTAGTACTTTGTTGTTTTTATCTTAAACTAGATGATAGAGAGGCAGTCTTTGGCGTGATAATGAATACATTCATGCATATATACATACATACACATCTAGTCAGTAAATTGTTATTTTGGGATAAAATCCAATGCAGTTTATATTGGTGCGACGCCAATGTCATGAGGGGTTTAAATATCTCAGGAACTGTAGGCTTATGCGAGATATGTGTTAGATGAGGCACCTACAAGCACCAGCTGGAGGCTGGGGGAGAGTTGATGATTGAGGTGATGTTCAGCCCACATGTTGGAGGGTGGGTTTGACCTCCCCCCCCCCCCCCCACACCCACACACACACACGTTGACCACACAACGTCTATGGTTATCTGCCACTCTCACTTACCAAGGGTATCCCATACACACACAAACACACACACACACACACACACACACACACACACACACACACACACACACACACACACACACACACACACACACACACACACAGGGCGGGCGAAAGAACTTTGTAACACAGCATCAACATGGATTCAGGGATGGCAGGTCCTGTCTCACAGGGTTACTTGAATTCTACGACCAGGCAACAAAAATAAGGCAAGAAAGAGAAGGGTGGGCAGACTGCATATTTTTGGATTGTCAGAAAGCCTTTGACACAGTGCCACACAAGAGGCTAGTGAAAAAACTGGAGATGCAGGCTGGAGTGAAAGGGAAGGTACTCCGTTGGATACAGGAGTACCTAAGTAACAGGAGACAACGAGTCAGTGTGAGGGGTGAGGTCTCAGATTGGCGAGACGTTACGAGTGGAGTACCGCAGGGGTCAGTCCTTGGACCTATATTGTCTCTGATATATGTAAATGATCTTCCAGAGAAGATCGTTCTCTATAGAATCGTTTCTCTCAATGTTTGCCGATGATGCAAAAATTATGAGGAGGATTGAAACTGAGGACGATAGTAGGAGGCTACAAGATGACCTAGACAGACTGAGTGAATGGTCCAACAAATGGCTGTTGAAGTTCAACCCGAGTAAATGCAAAGTAATGAAACTAGGTGGTGGAAATAGGAGGCCAAACACAGGATACAGAATAGGAGATGAAGTACTTAATGAAACGAACAGAGAGAAAGATCTAGGAGTTGACATCACACCAAACATGTCTCCTGAAGCGCACATAAAAAGAATAACGTCTGCGGCATATGCGAGGCTGGCTAACATCAGAACAGCGTTCAGGAACCTGTGTAAGGAATCATTCAGAATCTTGTACACCACATATGTAAGACCAATCCTGGAGTATGCGGCCCCAGCATGGAGCCCGTACCTTGTCAAGCACAAGACGAAGCTGGAAAAAGTCCAAAGGTATGCCACTAGACTAGTCCCAGAACTAAGAGGAATGAGTTACGAGGAAAGGCTGCGGGAAATGCACCTTACGACACTGGAAGACAGAAGAGTAAGGGGAGACATGATCACAACCTACAAAATCCTCAGAGGAATCGACCGGGTAGACAAGGATAAACTATTCAACACTGGTAGGACGCAAACAAGGGGACACAGGTGGAAACTGAGTACCCACATGAGCCACAGAGACGTTAGAAGGAACTTTTTCAGTGTCAGAGTAGTTAACGGATGGAATGCATTAGGCAGTGATGTGGTGGAGGCTGACTCCATACACAGTTTTAAATGTAGATATGATAGAGCCCAGTAGGCTCAGGAATCTGTACACCAGTTGATTGACAGTTGAGAGGCGGGACCAAAGAGCCAAAGCTCAACCCCCACAAGCACAAATAGGTGAGTACAAATAGGTGAGTGCACACACACACACACACACACCGTTCTTATGTTAGCCAACCTAGCATATGCTGCTGTGTGAGTATTCACCTATTTGTGAAAGCTCAACACCCGCAAGCACAAATAGGTGAGTACATACACAGCGGCATATGCCAAGTTGGCTAGCATAATAACGGCCTTTTGAAACGTGTGTAAGGAATCGTTCAGAACTTTGTAAACCGCATGTCAGACCAATCCTGGAGTATGCAGCTCCAGCACGGCGTCCAAATCTAGTCAAGCATATGACTAAACTGGAAAAGGTTCAAAGGTTTGCCACCAGACTAGTACCCGAACTGAGGGGTATGAGCTACGAGGAGAGACTATGGGAATTAAACCTCACGTCACTGGGAGACAGGACAAGTTAGAGGGGACATAATCACCACATACAAGATTCTCAGAGGAATTAAAAGGGTAGATAAAGAATGACTATTTAATACAAGGGGCACATGCACTAGGGGACACAGGTGGAAACTGAGTGCCCAAATGAGCCATTGAGACGTTAGAAAGAACATTTTTAATGTCAGAGTGGTTGACAAATGAAATGCATTAGGAAGTGAAATGATGGAAGCATACTCCATACACAGTTTCAAGTGAAGATATGATAGAGCCCAGTAGGCTCAGGAACCTGTACACCAGTTGATTGACAGTTGGGAAGCGGGACCAAAGAGCCAGAGTTCAACTCCCGCACGCACAAATAGGTGAGTACACATGCATCTGTAACAATATATATATTGTTACGGACTCGTCGCCCTTGTCAGGGGGTAGAGTAGCAGTTCCAGCGCCATCTACGAGTCCGCACCCGAACTTCCCTGATATTGGACGCAATGTAGGCAACGCCATCTTTTGGTGGTGGAGTGATCGTAACAAGTGCCTCAAGATTCCCTTCCTTGGTCAGACAGAGGTCGCTGTGGATAACCTCTGGGGAGGTGGCGGCTCCAGACCAGCGCCATCTGTTGTGCTACGGAGCACAATGACAATATCCCCAGTAAGTATTACTTCCTGGTTTCACCAGTACCTTCCATTTAACTGATGATGTGTCTGTGTCCATAGAAGTGACGTGGGGCAGCAGTGGTACTGAGGATGGCAATTTACCTTGGGTGATTATAGTACTCTCCGCTTGGTCTTAGAAGAAGACCGCCGCTGATCTTAGCAGTGTGTTGGCTGTTGGATTTCGCAGTGTGGATAGAGACCGGCGTACCCGAGAATTGTCTTGGGAGAGTACCTGACGACAAGGAGGTGCCTATCGTGAAGTGCTGCAAGCCTGCCGCTAGGGACTCCTGCCAGGGGATAACTACCCCTGTACAAAGTGGCGTGACCCTGTGCAGCGTGTGGTTGAAGTCCTCTGCCAGCGTGCAGTTGGAGGGCTATAGTGGGGTAGAGGCACCTCATGACACTGTCTGTGGATCGACCCACGTACAAGGTGAAACCTCGCCAGTGCTTCTCAGTACAATTAGAAAAAGGTACCGAGTGTGGGGGGAAACACTGGGCTTAACGAACACTGCATTGCATGTGTTTTGAGTGTCCTGTGCGAAAGCGACACTATTGTAAATATTCGTGTAGTAAGTCTATTTATTTTGCTACATATATACTTTTAACGATGATAATATAATACATTGGTGAAGTAAATGGTGTTTCGTTCACCCCCCTTCGTTTTTATTTTGCTCAATAGAGCCACTTTCTTCAGAGTGACTATATAGAGCATATATTATTAATATTATATATATATATATATATATATATATATATATATATATATATATATATATATATATATATATATATATATATTGTATGTATGTACTCACCTAGTTGTACTCACCTAGTTGTGCTTGCGGGGGTTGAGCTCTGGCTCTTTGGTCCCGCCTCTCAACTTTCAATCAACAGGTGTACAGGTTCCTGAGCCTATTGGGCTCTATCATATCTACACTTGAAACTGTGTATGGAGTAAGCCTCCACCACATCACTTCCTAATGCATTCCATTTGTCAACCACTCTGATACTAAAAAAGTTCTTTCTAATATCTCTGTGGCTCATTTGGGCACTCAGTTTCCACCTGTGTCCCCTAGTGCGTATGCCCCTTGTGTTAAACAGCCTGTCTTTATCAACCCTGTCAATTACCTTGAGGATCTTGAATGTGGTGATCATGTCCCCCCTAACTCTTCTGTCTTCCAACGAAGTGAGGTTTAATTCCCGTAGTCTCTCCTCGTAGCTCATACCTCTCAGCTCGGGTACTAGTCTGGTGGCAAACCTTTGAACCTTTTCCATTTTAGTCTTATGCTTGACTAGATATGGACTCCATGCTGGTGCCGCATACTCCAGGATTGGTCTGACATATGTGGTATATAATGTTCTGAAAGATTCCTTACACAAGTTTCTATAGGCCGTTCTTATGTTAGCCAACCTGGCATATGCTGCTGCTGTTATCCTCTTGATATGAGCATCAGGGGACAGGTCTGGCGTGATATCAACCCCCAGGTCTTTCTCTCTCTCTGACTCTTGAATTATTTCATCTCCCAAGTATGTATGTATGTATGTATATATATTATATATATGTTGTACCTAGTAGCCAGAACGCACTTCTCAGCCTACTATGCAAGGCCCGATTTGCCTAATAAGCCAAGTTTTCCTGAATTAATATATTTTCTCTAATTTTTTTCTTATGAAATGATAAAGCTACCCATTTCATTATATTTGAGGTCAATTTTTTTTTATTGGAGTTCAAATTAACGTACATATATGACCGAACCTAACCAACCCTACCTAACCTATCTTTATAGGTTAGGTTAGGTAGCAGAAAAATTTAGGTTAGGTAGGTTAGGTAGTCGAAAAACAATTCATGAAAACTTGGCTTATTAGGCAAATCGGGCCTTGCATAGTAGGCTGAAAAGTGCGTTCTGGCTACTAGGTACGACATATATATATATATATATATATATATATATATATATATATATATATATATATATATATATATATATATATATATTATTTTTATATGTAAAAATAATAGGGGTGGTAGGAGAGGAAAAGATTAAAGTATTCAGTGAGAATCCACAAGATCTTCTCTGAACACTATTTATTTTCTTCTTCGAGGATGTGGGTCCCTTTAATTAAACCAGTGGTGGTACCCCTAAATATATATATATATATATATATATATATATATATATATATATATATATATATATATATATATATATATATATATTGTGACGATAATCTCCTTCAAGAGATTGAGCCTGCTCTTCCCTCCAAAATTACGTCTTCACAATTATATAAAAAGACTATGGAAGAAATGTCCAACAACGACAACAACACCAGCACCAGCAAGGCTTGCCAGGGTGAGCAGAAACGTATGCAACCAGCCACCTGTTCGAACTCCAACCACCAAACTACCCGTTGATCGCTACGACTCCGCTGATTGGTCGCCGGTCTGGCTGCACCTGCACTCGCCCCCAATACTACCTGATGTCTGGGGCCACCCCAACATCAGTCCTCAGAATGTTCCGTGCTTTCGTAGCCAGCACTCCTCCCAGCTAGACGTTAGCGTGTACTGAGAGAGGTGGTGGCTTTAAGCCAATATTCCAGCACCTCCCACTTAACTTTTGTTTTGCACTTCTTATTATTTTGCCTTAACGTAACTTTCATTTTGTCATTTAAGTATTCTTATTATTTTGATTCATTGATTTTATTATACATATTTGTTTGTCCATATTTTCATGTTTTGATTTATTTAACGTAATTAAAATTTCATTGTTAAAGTTTTACTTGTGTTTTGTGTGTCTTCTCCTTACCTTACCACAGACGAAGTTCCAGTTTTCTATTTTTTTTTTATAACTATGTGACGAGGCCATACCCCTAGCCTTAAACAGCCGAACACCAACGCGTTACCGTCACAAGTTATATGGGGGCCTGTCCTAGGAGCTTCACTCAGGTACTAGTGCCAAGTGGTAATTGATGGTAAACGTATTTAACTTTGTTAACGTAGCTTTACTATTTTTCATTCAATTTCATTTTTATAAGGTGCGGTGTATTGTGCATTACGAGAGTAACATATAGTGAAGGTGAGACAACTTTGGATTACGTGGTGACTGTAGGCCGCAGTCATACTCTTAATTGGTCATCTCTCCCTCCTTGTTATTACTCGTATTTACCATCTATGTCCCTTGAATATTTCTCATTCTGACAGATCATCATATTGGTACCCTGGTACTGTGGTCTGCCCCGGGTCAAGAGTACCCAATCTTCTGCAATCTGACTGTAGGAGGACAAAGAGGGCCATAGTTCCTCTAGCTCGAACTTTAGTTGCTGAGTTGGGACCTCAGCAGCAGTTCTCGTCACAAGTTGACACCTCGCACCCCTACACGTCAGTCAGAGATGATGATACATACAACGGTAGGGAATTAGCTTATTTTTTCAGAGCACAAAAGTTCGCTAATTCTGTAAGTATCATATTAAATTCAGTAGGAAAAACTTGCTTTATGTCCTATAGAGACTTGGCAAGGTATGCCTACATCCTTGGACTACCAATTTTACTTTTGAAGCATTTAACTGTTTCATTTGTTTTCGAAACTTTGTTTCATTTGTTAGTAGGATTTTCTTGCCCTTATTCTCTTACATGAGTACCGGGTACAAGATTTCCTGCGCCCTTGATTTAATTTAATCATTTAATATCTTTCACTTAACGTTAATTGTTAAAGATCACACAGGATAGGTGCCAGTTGCCACGTTGTCCTGTTTCTGACATTTCATTATTGAACATTCGTGTACCTTTATTTGCTAATTTCACCATGTTTCGTCTCCAAACTTTCCGTGCAAATCCAGCAGGTGAAATAGGGACTTTGAGTCGTGCCAAGAGGACTGAACTACAAACTCTTGCACATGAGTATCAACTAGAAGTTCCCTACCAAGCCAACAAAAATGACCTACACAACCTGTTGCTGGATTACTATTTAGAGCAAGGTAAGATAGACTCTGAAACTCATGAAACTTACTATATTGCAGATAAAACTGATTTGGCAACGCTGAAACTCAAACTAGAGCTGGCCAAGATTGAACGTGAGCAGCAAAGGGAAGCCCTCGAACAACAAGAACGAGCAGCTGCCATACGAAGAGAAGAACAAGAACGCGGACTCGCCCTCCAGGAACGTGAGGTTGCACTACTCCAGGAGCGGGAACGAGTACAGCTTGAAACACTCCAGGAGCGGGAACGAGTACAGCTTGAAACCAAACGACGAGAGTTGGAGATGCAACGCGAACATGACAAACAACAAGCGACTCTGGCTCTAGAGTGTTGTCAACGCGAAATCGCCTTGGAAACTTCACACTTCACTCAACGCCAGCAAGCTACTGCCAATCTTCCCGTCAGTTTTAATATATCACATGCAAGTAAGTTAATGCCATCCTTTGTAGAAGCAGAAGTTGATGTGTTCTTTACCACCTTTGAAACCCTTGCTAATCAACTCAGTTGGCCTGTCGACCAATGGGCCACACTTCTCAGAGTCCATCTTACAGGTAGAGCTGCAGTCACACTCAGTACTTTGGCGTCTGAGAATGACTACTACACTCTGAAACAAGCAGTGTTGGACGCCTACCTCCTCTCTACTGAAAGTTATAGAAGGAAATTCCGTGACCACCTGAAGGCAAGTACCACTACCTTCCTCGAGTTTGCTAACACGAAACGGAGGTATTTCATGAAATGGCTGGAAGCAGCACATGTCTCTACTTTTGCAGAACTCGTCAACCTGATGCTCGTTGAAGAATTCTTGAGACGTGTGCCGCCTCCTGTCCGCCTCTACTTAGCAGATAAAGAAGAAACCGACTACCTGAAGTGTGCTAAGTCGGCTGACACTTACAGCCTCATCCACCGGCTGACACCTGAACCATCCTCCAGTAAGAAGTCGTGGTACAGTTACGAGAAGGTGAGCCCCGATCAAGCTGGTTCACAACTGTACTGCAAGTATTGTAGACTCTATGGACATACCATAGACAAGTGTGGAAAGTCTCAATACAAGGGAACCACTGACCAACAAAGACCCAAACCAACTCCTCCTAAGTCCGGTAAGCCTGTGATGAATGTTGGTGTTGATGTTAATGATCTTTCTCTTTTCAGTAACCACCTGTATACTGGAACTGTCTCTGCCAACGGTTCAAATCCGGAGGGACGTTTCAAATTGAAGATCTTGAGGGACACAGCGGCTCTACAATCGATCATCTTGAAGTCGGCTGTGCCCAACATAGTCTACACCGGGGAAACAGTCTTCATCACTGACCTCACTGCTACCACTCCATACCCTCTCGCCAGAGTCCACCTGGATTGTCCCTACGTGAACGGGGAAGTCCAAGTCGCCGTCAGGGAAAAGCCTTTTCCCATGCCTGGAGTGCAACTTCTCCTAGGCAACGACTTGGCAGAAGACCTGCAACCGACCAACCTGATCGTCATGGACAAACCCCAGGTGTGTAACTCTGTGCCAAGTAATCCTATTCTCGAGTATGTTCCAGCAGAGGTTCAAGAGAGTGATGAAGTTTCTCCTCCGGTTCTCGTGACCACCCGTGCACAAGCCGCACGTCCACAGCCAGCTGACTCTACTGCCACCGCTGTCCCTCAAGACCCTCAGAAACTACCCCCGCATCTGACCAAGTTGGAGTTCCGTAAGTTGCAGAGGGAAGATCTTACTTTAACACCATTGTTTTTCCAGGCTGAGACTCAACCCGACAGTATTCCTGGGTTCTTCCTAGAGAACGACTTGCTCTACCGCAGATATAGACCCAGTAAACTGAAGGAGGAGGACGATTGGGCCAACACCGAACAACTTGTGATTCCCACCAGCCTGCGGCCCACTATTCTACACCTGGCCCACGGATCATTCTCCCACTACGGCTTCAACAAGACTTACCATGGGATTCGTCAAGACTACTACTGGCCAGGTATGGTAAATAACGTCAAACAGTACGTAAAACAGTGTCATACATGTCAGATGGCAGGCAAACCGAACGTCTCCATTCCCAGAGCACCACTGATTCCCATACAGGTGCCTGCGGAACCTTTCCACAGACTCATAATAGACTGTGTTGGTCCTTTACCTCGGACCAGTTCAGGTAACGCCTACATCCTAACCATCCTGTGTCCTACCACCAGATTTCCCATAGCAGTTCCAGTGAAGAACATCACGGCTGCTACGGTTATCAAACATCTACTGAAGATCTTCACTCAATACGGATTTCCCAGGGAGATTCAAAGTGACTGTGGCACCAACTTCACCAGTGATCTCTTCAAAAGAACACTGGAGGAGTTCAACATCAAACAGGTATTGTCCAGCCCCTATCATCCTGCTTCACAGGGTTCTCTTGAACGTAGTCATCAGACCATCAAAGCACTCTTGAAAAAGTTTTGTAGTGAAACCTCAAAGGATTGGGATAAGCAGATTGACCTAATAATGTGTATTTTCAGAAGTCTCCCCAATGAGTCCCTAGGAGTATCTCCTTATGAGATGCTCTACGGCCGTAAGTGCCGTACTCCCCTTAAGGCTTTCAAAGACTCTCTCAGAGATGCCACCTTCAGTGAGCATCAGAATGTGCCCCAGTTTCTTCAAAACCTTCAGCACATTCTAGAGAGAGTCCACCGCTTTGCCCATGATAATCTATTGAAAGCCCAGGTGAGAATGAAGACTCATTACGACCAGACCAGCAAAGTAAGAAAATTCAAGCCGGGAGACTTCGTCCTTGCTTATTTCCCTATCCCAGGTTCACCTTTACAAAACAGATTTTCAGGACCCTACTGCGTCAAAGAGTGCAGGAATAATAATAATTATGTGATAGAGACTCCAGATAGGCGGCGGAAGACCCAGCTGTGCCACGTCAACCTCCTGAAGCAATATAATGGTACTCCTCCCACTGTCTTGACTAATTATTCCACATTCACAGAACCCTACATCCACAGTGAGACCTTCCCAGCTTCTCCTCCCGAAAGCACTGACAAGGAGTCAGCGCTTTCTAATTCCAAAATCCTTAATGATCTTCCCAAATGCTTTCAGGATAATACTCGTGCTCCTATGCCCTCTTCTAATTCCACTCTCACCTCGTCAGATAAGCCCTACATCCTCCATGTCGACGCCAATGGTACCGACGATGGTGGTGTCGTGATGCAGCAACGAGGCGAGAAGAATTCACCTGTCAGCGACTACTGCTACAAGGAACGACGGAACAATTGGCAAGGAGCTACTCTTCCTCATCCTGAAGCTTCAGCACTTCACTCCACACCTGAAAAGTGCTCGGTCCACCATCAACACGGACCACACCACCCTACACCTCCTGCAGCACGCCCACTTCTCATCTCAACGTCTTCTACTATGGGCTTGCTAACTGCAGAAATTCAACCTGGAGACACGCTATACCAAGAGTCTGACAACATCTTAGCCCATGATCTCTCCAGAGTTTATGAAGTAGAAGCAACTCCATCTAATACTCCACCACATAACGACGTACTTCTTCCAGAACCGCAGGCTTCGGGGGAGAGTTGTGACGATAATCTCCTTCAAGAGATTGAGCCTGCTCTTCCCTCCAAAATTACGTCTTCACAATTATATAAAAAGACTATGGAAGAAATGTCCAACAACGACAACAACACCAGCACCAGCAAGGCTTGCCAGGGTGAGCAGAAACGTATGCAACCAGCCACCTGTTCGAACTCCAACCACCAAACTACCCGTTGATCGCTACGACTCCGCTGATTGGTCGCCGGTCTGGCTGCACCTGCACTCGCCCCCAATACTACCTGATGTCTGGGGCCACCCCAACATCAGTCCTCAGAATGTTCCGTGCTTTCGTAGCCAGCACTCCTCCCAGCTAGACGTTAGCGTGTACTGAGAGAGGTGGTGGCTTTAAGCCAATATTCCAGCACCTCCCACTTAACTTTTGTTTTGCACTTCTTATTATTTTGCCTTAACGTAACTTTCATTTTGTCATTTAAGTATTCTTATTATTTTGATTCATTGATTTTATTATACATATTTGTTTGTCCATATTTTCATGTTTTGATTTATTTAACGTAATTAAAATTTCATTGTTAAAGTTTTACTTGTGTTTTGTGTGTCTTCTCCTTACCTTACCACAGACGAAGTTCCAGTTTTCTATTTTTTTTTTATAACTATGTGACGAGGCCATACCCCTAGCCTTAAACAGCCGAACACCAACGCGTTACCGTCACAATATATATATATCATTTACACAAATACATATACACATCAATAAGCTATTAATATCACAAGTGATTGAACAAGAGGCTCACAACAATCACTATACAAGGCACTTTACATCTATGGTGAGTCACACAGTTACTCGTCTTGCTCCACTCCCACTCAACTGGGCGGCAGCTTTACAGTCATGTGCATGCATCATCTATAGTAAGCAAATTTTGGATACTTCCCTTAGATTCCCGGCAGTACATCATTATGAATGAAGTACTTACATATTTCTTGGACTCCATTGATGGTGTTATCTCTGAATTTCGCATTTTTTTCATTCCAATATATAATGACGCAATGTATGCGAGTATTTCTGATGACAGAGTTTACATTCAGTCAAATCTACATCTGCAGATGTTACAAACTCCCAGTGGTACTTATAGCCGAGCCTAAGCCTAGCAGTGGTAACATCTAGAGGTCTGCTAACCTTATTGGATGATCCATGGATGTACGGTACTTCCTGCATAATTGAATGATGACAGATGGAGTAACTGGTGGGAATTTTATTTTTACATCAAGTCTACGAGATCTTGTTGATGTTCCCGGAATATTACTGCCCTCAGTCTGCTCAAAGGCAGTCCAAGATTGTAATCAATTCCTTGTTATGAGTGAAAGTAAGTAAGTAATTATCAAAAGAAGGCACCAAACCGGGAAGGCTATGTAGCACCATCAAATACGCAAAATAATCAGAGGGCGCTAAATATCACCAAGGATGCCAATACGAGAACAAAAACGCATAAGGCGAACGATATCAAAAGTATCCGAGTCACCAAGAATTCTATCGAGGGACAGGTGACCGCAAGGGGCGGTCGGAAAGCAAGACACACGCTCGACCTGGAAGTCAGGACATTCAAGAAGGACATGCACGACCGTAAGAGGGACAATGCAACTAGGACAATAAGGAGCAGGGCGGCGCTCCATCAAGTGACCATGGGTTAAGCGAGTATGGCCAATACGCAACCTCGCCAGAGCTGTTTCCCACCGCCGGTTACGGTGGAAGGAGGACGGCCACGAGGAAACACAACATTTAAGAGTACGTAGCTTGTTACCAGTAACAGACAACCAAGTAGCCTGCCAACAGGTAAGGACTGAGGAATGGATAACCGGGTAAAAGTCGGAATACGGAATGCCTTTACGAGAGATGGGACAAGAGCGGACAGCTTCCTTAGCGGCAGCATCCGCACGCTCATTTAAAGACACACCAATATGGCTGGGAACCCAACAAAACTCAACCGACTTAAATTTACTGTGAACGAGAAACAGCCAATGCTGGATCTCAACAACTACTGGATGAACCGGATTAAAGCACCCGAGAGCCATGAGGGCACTACGAGAGTCAACAACAACCACAAAGGAAGACTGACAACGAGAAAGCAGGAGACGAAGAGCATAGAGAATAGCATAAAGTTTCGCTGTAAGGATGCTAGTCTCCGGAGGCAAGCGACACATATAAGTGCGATCAGGAAAAACAACAGAGTAGCCAACACCGTCCGCTGACTTAGACCCATCTGTGAAGACAGAAACGGAGCGGGAGAGAGAAGAAAAGTGCTCGAGGAAAAGGCGTTTTAGAACCGTAGGAGGGGTAAAAGCTTTAGTGATACGGGTCAAGGAAGTACAAAACCGCGGAAGAGGGACCCTCCACGGGGGCAAAGAAGGAACAACACGAGGAGAAACACCAGAAATACGAACGGAGAGAGAATCCTGTAGGCGAGATAACCGGACAGAAAGAGGGAGGTGGTGAAGAGGAACCGCAGGAGGGGTAAAAGTTAAAGCACGACAGAGGCGAGAGGAAGGATGTTGCAAGGACCGCGCAAGATAGCGAAGACAGTAGCGATCACGGCGGTCCTGGAGAGACAGGAAGCCAGTGTCAACATATAAGCTAAGGATGGGAGTCGAACGAAAGGCACCAGAACTGAGGCGCAACCCAGTGTGGTGCAAAGCATGAAGACGGCGAAGAGTAGAAGAAGAAGCAGACGAGTAAGCAGGGCAACCATAATCGAGCTTAGACAGGACGAGAGAGGAATGTAAAGCAAGGAGAGTGCGCCTATCTGCCCCCCAAGAAGTATGGGACAAGACCCGAAGGAGGGTAAGGGCCTTAGAGCACTCAACACGGAGGTAAGAGATATGGGGAGACCAAGACAAACGAGTGTCAAGGAATAACCCCAAAAGCTTCGCGGAATCTTTGTATTCAAGGGGATGACCATAAAGTGACAAAGAGGGACGAAGAACAACCCGTTTCCGCATAAAAGTCATGGCACAAGTCTTAGAAGTAGAGAACTTGAAGCCATGACCTGTGGCCCAAGACGACACGGCATCAATTGCAAGTTGAAGCCGGCGTTGAAGGAGAGGCGAATCATCACCCTGACAACAAAGGGTAAGATCATCGACATAGAGAGCGGAGAAGACACCAGGAGGAAGAGAGGAAAGAAGACCATTGAGGGCAACAAGAAAGAGTAGTGCTCAGAACACTACCCTGGGGCACACCTTCGTATTGCTGAAAAGAGGGAGAGAGAGCGGTACCAAGGCGCACCCGAAAGGAACGACGAGAGAGGAAGCTGCGGAGAAAGAGAGGGAGATGACCACGAAGGCCAAAAGAATGAAGTTGAGATAGGATATGATAACGCCAAGTGGTGTCGTAAGCCTTTTCTAGGTCAAAAAGGACGGCAACAACGGAGGTCTTCGCAGCAAAAGCAGTACGAATATAGACCTCCAAGTTCACCAGGACATCTGTCGTGCTGCGGCACTTGCGGAAACCAAATTGAGAAGGGGAGAGGAGGTGATGGTGTTCCAGGAACCACATCAGACGAACGTTAACCATACGTTCAAAGAGTTTGCAGACACAACTTGTGAGAGCAATAGGGCGAAAGTCCTTAAGGGAAGTACCCAGAGACCCCGGTTTGCGAACAGGGAGGACAACGGCATCGAGCCAGTCCTCAGGGACTGACGACGACTCCCAGATCCGATTATACAGACTCAGTAAATACTGAGACGTGCTCGGAGGGAGATGGCGAAGCATCTCATAATGAATACCATCGGAGCCCGCCGCCGTAGAACCGCAGAGGGCCAGGGCAGAACGAAGTTCAGAGAGAGAGAAGGGATCATTATAGGGAAGCTGAAGATGAGTGCAGAAATCTAAAGGACGAGACTCAAGGACAGGTTTACGAAGAAGGAAAGATTGGGGAAGATGAAGACCAGAGCTAACAGAAGAAAAGTGGGAACCCAGTTCAGAAGCGACCTGCAACGGGTCCGCCACAAGAGTATCATGGAGGTGAAGGACCGGTGAAACATCGGGAACGAACTTACCCGCTATCTTGCGGATACGCTTCCAGATCTGGGCCAGAGGGGTCTCGGACGTAATTGTTGAGACATAAGATGCCCAACATTCACGTTTAGCCGTACGGATGGCCCTACGGGCCACCGCACTCGCTTTCCGAAAGAAAAGAAAAGAATCGGTCGTCTGCCTACGGCGGTGCCTCTTCCAGGCTGCACGCTTACAGCGGACAGCCCGAGCACAGTCCGCATTCCACCACGGAACGCACTTCCGTGGACCCCGAGAGGAAGAGCGAGGAACAGAGCGGAGGGCAGCGTTGAAGACAGTGTCATGAAAAAGGAGGAGAGCGCGAGAGAGAGGCAGAAGGGAGAGGCCAGAGAGAGCAGCACTGAGGGTAAATAGGGTCCAGTCTGCCTTAGCAAACTGCCACCTAGGGAAAGAGAGGGAAGGGCGAAAAGAGAAAAAGGAAACAAGGATGGGGAAATGATCACTTCCATGGAGGTCATCAAGAACCTGCCACGTGAAATCTAAGTAAAGAGAAGAAGAGCAGAGAGAAAGATCAAGACAAGAAAGGGTGCGAGTCCGAGAGTCCAAATGAGTGGGCTCACCAGAATTCAGAAGAGACAGGGAAGAAGAGAGGAGAAACGGCTCAAGGAGGCGACCCCGGATATTCGTCAGAACGTCACCCCAAAGAGAATGACGACAATTGAAGTCACCCAGCAGGAGCACAGGCTCCGGCAAGGAGGCCAGGAGGGGTTTCAAATCAGGAAGAGAGAGCGGGACACTCGGGGGGAGATAAATGGAACAAACTGTGTACCATTTCCCCACAAAGATACGAGCAGCAGAACAATGGAGAGGCGAAGGAAAAAGTAAAGGAACAAAGGGAACATCAGCCCGAATCAAGAGAGCAGAAGAATTAGAAGCCCCAGCAATGGCTGGGGGGGGGGAGAGAAAGGAATAGCCACGAAAACGACCAGAACGAGCACCAAGCATTGGCTCCTGGAGACAGACACAAAGGGGCGAAAACCGCGAAACCAGAAGTTGGAGTTCGAGGAAATTGGCGTAATAACCTCGAACGTTCCATTGAAGAATGGACAACGACGAGAAGAGAAAGGACAAAAACAGAGAACAAGGAAGAAACAAAGGCGAAAGAGCAACAGAGCACGTTAAAGAATATCAGGGTCGGGATCAGGGTCAGCAAAGTCAGGGTTAGGGGGCATGGGTAAACTGAGCAAAGACGGAGGGAAGGAAACGGGAGAACAGATCAGAGGTGGGCGGGCAGGGTCCGGAGGAGGAGGAGGAGGAGGAGGAGGAGGAGGAAGAGGAGGAGACAACGGAGAGGAGCCGTCAAGGACAGCAGCAGGAGGAGGGAGAGTAGAAAGAGGGAAGCTCACCCCAGCAAGAGCAGCAACCGAAAGGGAAGCAGGGGCCAAAGAAACCTCCATAGCAGGAACAGGGGGCGCAAGCACTGAAACGGGAGGGGAAGGAGCAACAGAGCCAGAAGGAGGAGCTAAGGAAGAAAGCGAAGCCTTCTTACCCGCCGGGGAAGAGGAAGGAGAGGAGCCAGGCTTACGCTTCTGACTTAAAGAGACCGGTGTCCCAGCAACTACGTACCGGGCAACGGATTCCAGTGTCTCAACAGGAGAAGCCGAACGAGAGCACACACGACGGCCGTTAGGAGAGCGATGGACATCCGCCCGCACCGACAGGCGGTGGGGAGAGCCGATAGATGGAGGAAGAGGATGGGAAGGAGGATCGGAGGGGGACGAGGAAGAAGACACAGAAGACACGACAGACCGGGTAGAAGGAAGGGGAACCCCAGACAGAGGACCAGGAGGAGGATCCTTCGGGAGAGAACCCAAAGGAACAGAGGAGGGGGCAGTGGGCGCATCAGGGTCCAAGGCCCGGAAACGGTTGTGAGTCTGAGGAAGGCGGGAAGGGCGAGGAGAGGAAGAGCGCAACACGCGAGCATAAGAGATATTAGCATAAGGCGGGAGCCGGCGAACCTGGCGCCTCGCCTCAGGAAAAGATAAACGCTCCCGGTGCTTCAGGTTGAGGATGGCTGCCTCAAGCTTGTAATGGACACACGCACGGGAGAAGGTAGGATGGGCCTCACCGCAGTTGAGGCAACGAGCCTGGGGAGAAGTGCACTCCGACTTAGAGTGACCTTCGCCACCACACAAAGGACAGAGAGAGACAGTCCCGGAGCAGCGGAGGGCACCATGGCCAAACCTCCAGCACTTGTTGCAGAGCCGAGGAGAAGGAATGTACTCCTGGACAGAGCACCTGGCACCAGCAAGAATGACAGAGGGTGGAAGGGTCCTACCATCAAAGGTAATCTTCACAACCCGGAGGGGTTGACGGCGACTACCACGAGAGGGACGAGTAAACGTGTCCACCTGGAGAATAGAATGGCCCTGGGCAGCGAGGATATGTCGAATATCGTCGTGGCAGTCGCGCAGGTCCCGAACACCGGTTGCAACATGGGGCGGGAGCATAATAGTGCCAACACTGGCATTCAACTGAGCGTTCTTCGAGACCCGAACGAGGGTCTCGCCAAGGCAGGATAAGGCAGCCAAGCGGGAAGCAGCATCCTGAGAAGGAGCAGCAACGACACGTGTACCGAGACGAGTGGGGTTGAAAGTAATGGAGGCATCCACGGAATCAATGAGATGTCGATGAAGGGAGAAATCGTCAGGAGGCGCAGAATCAAGAGGGAGGAGATCAAAATATTTGGCCCACGAAGCGGGACCAAACAAGGCTTGATAAGTAGCAGAACTGGAAGGAATCGAGCGAGGGCGGCCGTGACGAGGACGGCGGTGAGAACCCCCAGAGAGAGAGGGGTTAAAAGGCGCAGTAGTTACAACTAGAGAAGGAGCCGCGCCAGGGGACGAGGTAGTCACCACTGGGGGCTTGGGGCTCGACCCAACCACAGAGGAGGGAGGGGAGCCAGGGGAAGGAGTCAGAGAGGCCAAAGGAGGAGCAAGGTCGGGGCCCAATGCAGCGGAGGCTACAGAGCCCGGTCTTCCAATACGGACCGACTCGGGGGCTTGGTCGCCCACCCCACGAGCCTGAGAAGGTAAGCCAGAAGCAGCCGAAACAGGGGTTATCATCTTGACGAAAAGAAGAATTCACTCATGAATGTGCCCCCACACCCACCATGGAGCCACAATTAGAGGCAGGACACCCAACAAGAAGCTATCGCCGATCTTGTCGGGGCCTCCTAGGGGTGCGTCGTGAGTATACGCCCCACAAACGCCACCTTAAGAAACCGACAGTCCGTCGAGATCGGGTTCAGTGACGAAGTGGGGATTGACAATAAAAGGTTCCCCTCGCTCTCGACGTCGGGTACTGCAGTTCTACGGGTGCATGAGTATGCCTCCTCAAGCACCCGGGCGTCAAAATAGAAGAAGTCCATGGAAGAACCAGAACGAGCAAAAGGTCGGCAGGAAACGGCAAGCAGATAGGAGAAGAGGGGGGAGAAAAACGAAACAGAAGGAAAAGGAAAAGGTGCCCAGCAGAATTGGAGAGGACGGCAGCAGGAGCACAAGGCTAGAAAAGGACAGAGGACTGTCCTAAGGAGCATCACACTCCAGCAGCCGCCCACGAAGCCCCCACACGGCGACAACGAGCTGAGCGGGGAGGGGGGGTTAGCCTAAGCCTCTTGATACCAATTAAGCATTACTTTCAGTGATACGATCACTTACATATGAAATATCCAGTTCCTTCCTTGTGTTTAGTGATATAGTTGTATGGGGGCATCCGCGGATAATCCTCATGGCTTCGTTTTGCATCTTTTCCAACCCTTCAAGCATTTTCTCAGACACTAGTGCAAGCATAGGTGCAGCATAATCGATTGGAGATCTAACATATGAGAGATACATCATTTTGCCAATTCTCACAATTGTGCCATACCTTGGATGGTAGCCTGCCACATCCTTGAGAGCACAGAGCCTCTCTCTACATTGGCGACAGTAGTGAAGTTGAGGACTACGACCGTCCCAAACCTGAGGAGAACCTCAGGGATCGAACTCGGTCATAGTCAAAATTGGTGTGGGAGTCCGTAGAATGGGACGGGTTGCGTCCAGGGGGACGTTTTGGGTCACAGGGGTAAAATGTAAGGAATGTTGTGGGTCATGTAGGTAAGAGGGGAAGATAAGTATGTGGGCATGTGTACATCATCTCAAAGGTTTCCCCGGATGTTATGACGCGTGGCATCCGGCCAGGCGTCACTTGAGAAAGTGTCATGTTGGGTAGGGGCTGGAAGCTAAGTGGTTGGTATGCAGTCATGTAGGGAGGAAGAGGAGGAGTATGTAGGTTATGTTGTGTAGGGAGAGGAGAGCCCCCATACCTGAGAGGATAACATTGACGTCCATTAGCTTCCCCTACAGGAAGCCGTAAGTGTTGAGGGGGGTATGAGAGAGCAGCCTCTTGCGGATGTGGTCCATTTGCTTTAATGGTTTTTCGATGTCTTCAGAGTAGTCTTGGAGATGTTCACCCCAACAGGCCTCTCCCATCACTGCGGAATCATTAAGGAGGGGCGACGTTCTTCCGCCAGCAGGCTGTCAACCATCAATCACGATCATCCTAGCCAACTTCGTCACACAACGTTTCACACTCAGCATCAGTACCGTTTAAGCAGAATGTTTGTTTACACACAGGCATTTTCATCTGAGCATAACTGAATTTCAACACTTTTTCATCATTCTTGCGAAATTGACCATATTTAAATGCTTCATCAAAGTGAAGCAGGGCCGCCTCTAAGCCTAGTCTGGAAAAATGATATGCAAAATAAACGGCGTAATTCCCACAGAAGTAACTATCCAAGGATTGAATCCTTTTCTTCATAATATATAGGGTATAGTCTTGGAAGTAGGACATTAACTCTTCGAAATATCTTGAATAAGATCCTATTGCAGGATTGGCGTAGCTGTCTAGTATAACTATCTCGCTTCTACCTTCATCCTTATTTACATAGAATGTTATCCAATGCCCCATTTTATTACGAGAACCAGACTCCAGAGTGTTGATTATGAACACCACAGGTTTTTTTTTATGTATTTTTGTCAGTATTTTCCTTATGTCATCAGCTAGGAAACATCCTAGATAGTTTACCTTATCACCTAAATTACTTCTAATAGCCTCATTTATTTCCAAACAATTCATATTAGTATTTTATCCTCGCGTATCGCAAATAACGCGACGATCTGCGTTAATGCTGATCACACCTGTTGTAGACCCGTAAACTAGAATGACTATTTCTAGCCACACCGCGTTTAAATTCCCAAGCGATCTGCAGATTACCACTTTTTTCAATCTGGATGATGTCATCTATATCCTCAGGTTGTAAATTAAAGGCCAGTATGGTTCCACCATTCACATAAGTGTCATAAGACAATATATTGTCCTTATCGAAGCCTAAGGCTTGTAATGCAGTGTAATACAACTTGGAGCAGTTGTGAGGGAAGTCACACCCAATATTGACAATATTGGTGCTATTCTGCGATATTAATACTTTACTAAGCTAAAGTTTCATTAAAAGTATACGTAATAGGAGAGCTGTTCTGCACCATGGCTTTATTAACGGCTACTAATCCTTCAGGGTATGGCAATACCCGCTCCACCCGTAGACGTGTAGACTTGATATTGTATTTAAAATTAGCGTGTTCATTATCGCTGAGTATAAGCCACTTATCAGGTTGAAGTTCGAGCCGCACCCTGATGTCCACATTATCCAAAACGTATTCACTAACTGATGTGACATCCAGCATTAGTTTAAAACAAGTATTCACGCCACTCGTTTTCATATCAGTCATCCGTTGCTTCTCACCAGCCGAGGCATTAAAGAAATAACCAGCTTCAATTTTACCAGGATCGACGCGGTTAAAAAACTGTGACAGTTTATCATAGCGGTTAGCCTTACACCCAGAAATCGTAGATAATAACTTTACGTATGACCAGAATGAGAATAATGAGCTGGTTTCAACTACTGTTTCGTTTAAATACACAATAGCGGATTTGAATAGAGTTTGCGATAATCCATTCACTAACGAAACGTTTTTAGCATCCCCTAAAGGCGTTGTTCCATCTTCTTCGGTTAGATCAATAGACAACTCCAAAGCTATAGATGATAAATCCACCAGTTGACCATTCACCCCCTTGATGATGAATTCCAGATAGGTGTCTGTAAACTTATTATTGACCCCAGAATTCACAGGTAATACATCCACCGTTTGTCTGCTTGCAATTGTTGATTCTACCAATCGAGGGGAAAATACTTTAGGAAAGGCTTCACTAACAGCAGCGGTATAGTGTTCTAATTGCACCTGGAGGCCAAGACCGTTATATCCGGCCATGTTCGCGCTTTAGACAACACCAGCCGAGTGAGAAGAAGTTATGACAACACATCATTATATTTCGCTTTAGTAAAACGTTTGATGTTTACTAATTTTTTTGGTTGTTTATTCTTTTTCTGCACTCTTCCGCCTATCATTTGCTTCCCCACTCCTTTCAATGTTTCAATTCCTCGTTTCTTAAGAGATTGTTTGAAAGTTTGTTTGTCATTATTAATGTCGTCTAGTACGTTCTGCCCCAAGCTAAGCGCAGCCGGAGCCAGAGTCCTCATGATAAAGGGCGCTGCTCGACGCGCTATCCCGCTTAAAAAGGAAAATATTCCTCCTCCACGCGTATAATGTCTACTGCTGTTGAAAATCCGTATATCATCAGTCCCCTCACCTCTAGAAGGGGTTAACAGAATGTATAATTCCTCAACAGAGGGAGGAATAAAGTGAACACGCATTTCTTCGCTTGTTTCAGACGAATGAGGAGTGGCGGGAAAGCGTTGGTGTTATATACCTCCTGCAACGGGACGTACATGAAAGACTGCTATGGTACATCCACGTTCATCAAAATGTATTGGGTTACCATCTTGATCCCTAATAGTGATGCTGACGCTGTCTATCATGTTGGTGTTAAGACGCACATATAGTTTTTTATTGTTGCTGTTATCACTTCCATTTAGGGAGATTACATCCAAAATATTTACAGACTGGTTTCCATATCTAGTAGAAGAGATTTTATCTCAATAAACACACAGAATATCAACTCCTCCTCTAGGCATTGGCGGGAATAGACATGTGTTAACTACACTCAAGGCATACTGACGTTTTGCGAATAAGTCATATTCTATTTCTGGAACTACGCCCAACACTTACCCAAAAGCGGTTCCAAATGATAATGTAACTCTACTGATGTTTTTATGCCCCGTTGCAGAGCTAATATTCTCCTCACTAATCACAGTAATGAACTTGTTTCGATTGGAGGAAGAATCATATTTAATAAAATGCGTTCCATATTTAGCTGAAAATTGTTTTAATGACTTTCCTAAAAAACTCAGTTTAGCATTACTTGAAAATATAGCCTCTATTTCTGTATTAATCGTGGTATTAATTTCTTTTATAGTTCCAGCTAAAACATCAGATGATAATAAATGCTTTGAATGCATGTATTTCCCCTCACCCACTTTCTCATATGTAACGCCTACACGTATATATGCCTCAGGATTATCACGCTAAATAACGTAATGGGAAGTGGGGAGGAGTAATTTTTGTAGACACATTTCATAACTCCTCCTGGGATCTAATTCTAGCTGGTTAAACAATCTATTTTGGAAAGATGCGGGGATGTTATTGGGGAATAAATGCGTATCTGATACACTGGTGGCGTATATCACGTGAGTGTCCATCGCTCTGTCTCCTTAGACTGCTTTTTGCCTAGTAAAACTAGTTACACATTACACACACATTTATATACACTCACCTGTTAATATACGATCCAGGAAGCATTCCTTTTACTGTGAGGATCAATCTTTGCAGTTGCCTTTCTCTTAACAGATGGAGCCTCATACACTTGACTGCTTGCCGTAGTATTACGGAATAAATCTCGTGATGTAGATGTTAGTGTGAAAAACAGTTGAGCAATGGGGAGTTTATCCGGTAAAAAAACAGATTTAAGCACAGTCATTTTATGTATAATGTCGTTAATTATATGTATGCCAGATACTGGAGCCAATACATTTCCATTCAGATCCCAACGAACGATTCCAGTTGCATCATAATGGTTTAGCAAGGATCTCGCATATTCGTGATCTCTCACTTTCAACTTCAAATCTATTAAATGTTTTATGGAAGGGTTGGTATGCAGCTGAGGAGGTGGTGGTGGTTTGACAGTAAGATGACGAGCAACCGCTTTCACAGTGGGGTAAGCAGGGCTGTGTGCAGCTTTCCGGTTGTCCACTATTTTACGCGGTACGAGATAAAAGGCTTTCATTTTACTTTACTTACTGAACAACCGTGTAATTAAACTAGCTGCAATTGGCAAAATAATGGATAAAATACTGCCTCCTCGTTTGCTGGTTAATATCCGTTTCTTAGTTGACACAGAAGGTTTCTTACAGGCTTGTGACCGAATAAGCAATTTATATTTTTTCAACTTTTTAACGACCTTGTCAGGCACGGGCAATTTTTTTAATAAAAAGTTATTAAAAATTTCTGATAAACAATTTATATGTGGTTTCTTCAATTTTTCAATCAAGTGTTTTCTTGAGGAATACTGAAGTTTTGATAATGGTTGGATCAATTCCTTGTATTTATAAACTAAGGGCTTCATTATAAATGTAATATCTCAGCAGCATCAATCCATTGATCGAATGATCGATCATAACCTGCGTACCTAACTTTATACTGAACCTTGCCAGAGACTCTACGTTGCCCCACTACCTTTTCAATATTAAAGGTTTGAGGCAAATGTGTTGGTGCTAATTCTTGTTTATAGAAGCCACCATCAATTTCTTCCCCATTCAGATGTTTTAGAAAGTATAAAGGGATGTGTTGTCTCCGATCAATACGTGTAACTGTAAAGATCTCTCGGGTGTTCTGCTGCTTAAACCCTTTCATAAACTTGGAAATGCAATCAGATAGAGTGATGCGTACTGTATCACCAACACTCAATCGAGGAATGACAGTTCTCTTTGATTTGCTCGGGCTTTAATACATTAAATCAAATTGTTTGGCGTGTTCGCTTGGCGAGGATAGAGCGTGCACCTCCGTGGGTGTCTTCCCCTTCAATCCTCTGTGTGGTGTTAAATTATATGTTTTCACAATATCTGGTAGAGCTTGCATGTATTTTAAAGTGTTGTGCGCCGTCATAAACTTGTAAAGTTTACCTTTTAAAGTACGTATGAACCGCTCAGCGATTGAAGCTTGTCTGGTGAGAAAATATACTATATAACTGTACTTTCCTTGCTGCCAGCATTTTTTTCAGAGTGGCGTTACAAAATTCTCCACCTCGATCAGAATTAATTTTGCGCACTCCCTGCGAATGAGGTGAATCTAGAATTAAAGCCAGAGCTTTACTGGTACTTTTCCCATCCTTGGCGCGTAAGGGTACTACTTGGGCGTACCTGGAGAAAATATCTACACATACGAGTAAATATTTCACTCCGTCATTATGTTTGTCCAATAAACTCATCTCGGCCAAGTCTATAGCTTGAAATAGTCGTGGTTTAGGGCTTAACACCCGACGCCGAGGGAATTTATGTGGTTGTAAATAATGCAACGTATAGGAGTCAGAGCTTTTCAGATAGTCCTTTACATCGGCTAGAGTTATACTAGAGTTAATTAATTTGCCGGCCTTATACAACCTCTGTACCCCTCCAAGCCCCCCCGCTAGATGAGGGGTCGTTATATACGCGTTCCAGTACATCTTTCTTGCTCACCATTGGTAAACTATCTCATAGGGCGGTTCGTGAACAATATTACCGCGTAATGTTATCGTAGATGGAGTGTTCGAGCCCAGATCTACTAGCAAATAGCCGTAGGGTTGGCTAATAACTTGCTTATATAACTCTACAAATTTCTTTGAATCCACTTTCCCAAATATTTGTCGTCCGAGTGTTTCAATTTGTGACAGGTCTTGTGATTTAACCAATATGAAATGAGAAGCATTTAAACTAATATTCCTCGAATATTTACCAGGAAAAAATATATTTTGAGTAATCAATATGACGGAAACCATGAAATGTCGGCCCCTAGTAAACATGTCTGATACGATTTTTGAATTCGCAGACTCTGTAAAAAGGTCATCATAGATTACTAAGATATGCGAGTCATTATCTACTCGCTCTTCCACAGGATCAATAATGGTTGAATGCTCGATCAGCTTCCCTTTAATTTGTGGATCTTATCGTAATTCAGAGTAACCTCCTCCGCATATAATTATTGAGGAGAACTTGTGCTGATACTTCCTTACAAGTTTACTGCACAAGTAGGATTTTCCGCTGTTTGAATAACCAGCAATAATAACACGAGATGGTTCTCTGAAAATATCTAGATGTTCCGCATGGATTATATCATAGGAACTGTCCATGATTAATGCTTCGTTAAGACTGCTAAAACTAAGGAAATGTGATGATATTTATACAAACAGTCATTTACAGGTGTTTATTCACATATTTTATGTACAGCAACAACATTTTTAAAACTAATCATAGTTCTTACAGTTCACAAACAATAATATTAAACATCCTATTTTAAAACTAATCATAGTTCTTACAGTTCACAAACGGTAATATTAAACATCCTATTTTAAAACTAATCATAGTTCTTACAGTTCACAAACAATATTTTTAAACATCCTATTCATTTAGTATAAATAGCTCTAGTCATATGGGGCATCCATCTTAATACTAACTAACAATTGTACAACATAAAATCTAGCGAGGGTTGAATAGTTTCTGAGTTGTAACATCGCGTTTGCTCCAGGGACGGAATATTGGGTAGTCTCTGTGCTTGCTCTACTTCTTCCATAAACACTTCTTCCATCTCCTCCTCTCCCACTTCTACATCCATCTCATCATCATTGTTATTGGGAATATCAGGATGACCATACGCTAGGGACTGTGTGGGGCTTAAAATGTAGCGATTATCGTCAAATGCTGACAAATCTCTGCAGGTACTGCGACATGTACAAATCTTTCCTTGCACGTTGCGTATAGATCTCGACACAAACCTGATTGAAGTGTTTGTTTCAAGAGTGTGCTGAAACGAAATGTGAGAGTTTCTCTTGTAGGTGGTATGGTACGCCCTTACACTTACAAGTGTGCTCTCCATCATGTGTGGTGAACGAATATGTTTTAGGTCTGAGAGCAGTTAACTGGTTAATAATCTTAGAGCCTATTTCAGACTTGAGCAATCCTAGTTCACTTTCTCGCGCTTTAGAGTAGGATGGATGTGTGTCATTAAAATTACTAAAATCCATACAGTCGAAGAGAGGAGACTTATTCAACTCTTCAAACACATCCTGACAGTCAAGTTTAATGATGAAAGAGTCTGTGTCTGTATATAACAGACTCGCTTTATCCCCATATGCAGGTTTGACAACATCATACCAGAACTCATAGAGACACCTCTTAGCAATTTGAAGTATATGATAACCCAGATACGTAGGAGTGTTGACGAGGAGAGACTTCTGCTTGATAGTACATATCACACGATCCTTACTTAACAAAAGACTTCGCTTGAAGAACGGGTTTCGAGCATGTTTCAGGAAATGTCTACGATCTGTGACAAAGTAAGTAAGTAATTATCAAAAGAAGGCACCAAACCGGGAAGGCTATGTAGCACCATCAAATACGCAAAATAATCAGAGGGCGCTAAATATCACCAAGGATGCCAATACGAGAACAAAAACGCATAAGGCGAACGATATCAAAAGTATCCGAGTCACCAAGAATCCTATCGAGGGACAGGTGACCGCGAGGGGCGGTCGGAAAGCAAGACACAAGCTCGTCCTGGAAGTCAGGACATTCAAGAAGGACATGCACGACCGTAAGAGGGACAATGCAACTAGGACAATAAGGAGCAGGGCGGCGCTCCATCAAGTGACCATGGGTTAAGCGAGTATGGCCAATACGCAACCTTGCCAGAGCTGTTTCCCACCGCCGGTTACGGTGGAAGGAGGACGGCCACGAGGAAACACAACATTTAAGAGTATGTAGCTTGTTACCAGTAACAGACAACCAAGAAGCCTGCCAACGGGTAAGGACTGAGGAATGGATAACCGGGTAAAAGTCGGAATACGGAATGCCTTTGCGAGAGATGGGACAAGAGCGGACAGCTTCCTTGGCAGCAGCATCCGCACGCTCATTTAAAGACACACCAATATGGCTGGGAACCCAACAAAACTCAACCGACTTAAATTTACTGTGAATGAGAAACGGCCAATGCTGGATCTCGACAAATACTGGATGAACCGGATTAAAGGACCCGAGAGCCATGAGGGCACTACGAGAGTCAACAACAACCACAAAGGAAGACTGACAACGAGAAAGCAGGAGACGAAGAGCATAGATAATAGCATAAAGTTCCGCTGTAAAGATGCTAGTCTCCGGAGGCAAGCGACACATATAAGTGCGATCAGGAAAAACAACAGAGTAGCCAACACCGTCCGCTGACTTAGACCCATCGGTGAAGACAGAAACGGAGCGGGAGTGAGAAGAAAAGTGCTCGAGGAAAAGGCGTTTTAGAACCGTAGGAGGGGTAAAAGCTTTAGTGATACGAGTCAAGGATGTACAAAACCGCGGAAGAGGGACCCTCCACGGGGGCAAAGAAGGAACAACACGAGGAGAAACATCAGAAATACGAACGGAAAGAGAATCCTGTAGGCGAGATAACCGGACAGAAAGAGGGAGGTGGTGAAGAGGAACAGGAACCGCAGGAGGGGTAAAAGTTAAAGCACGACAGAGGCGAGAGGAAGGATGTTGCAAGGACCGCGCAAGATAGCGAATACAGTAGCGATCACGGCGGTCCTGGAGAGACAGGAAGCCAGTGTCAACATACAAGCTAAGGATGGGAGTTGAACGAAAGGCACCAGAACTGAGGCGCAACCCAGTATGGTGCAAAGCATCAAGACGGCGAAGAGTAGAAGGAGAAGCAGACGAGTAAGCAGGGCAACCATAATCGAGCTTAGACAGGACGAGAGAGGAATGTAAAGCAAGGAGAGTGCGCCTATCTGCCCCCCAAGAAGTATGGGACAAGACCCGAAGGAGGGTAAGGGCCTTAGAGCACTCAACACGGAGGTAAGAGATATGGGGAGACCAAGACAAACGAGTGTCAAGGAATAACCCCAAAAGCTTCGCGGAATCTTTGTATTCAAGGGGATGACCATAAAGTGACAAAGAGGGGACGAAGAACAACCCGTTTCCGCGTAAAAGTCATGGCACAAGTCTTAGAAGTAGAGAACTTGAAGCCATGACCTGTGGCCCAAGAGGACACGGCATCAATTGCAAGTTGAAGCCGGCGTTGAAGGAGAGGCGAATCATCACCCTGACAACAAAGGGTAAGATCATCGACATAGAGAGCGGAGAAGACACCAGAAGGAAGAGAGGAAAGAAGACCATTGAGGGCAACCAGAAAAAGAGTAGTGCTCAGAACACTACCCTGGGGCACACCTTCGTATTGCTGAAAAGAGGGAGAGAGAGCGGTACCAAGGCGCACCCGAAAGGAACGACGAGAGAGGAAGCTGCGGAGAAAGAGAGGGAGATGACCACGAAGGCCAAAAGAATGAAGTTGAGATAGGATATGATAACGCCAAGTGGTGTCGTAAGCCTTTTCTAGGTCAAAAAGGACGGCAACAACGGAGGTCTTCGCAGCAAAAGCAGTACGAATATAGACCTCCAAGTTCACCAGGACATCTGTCGTGCTGCGGCACTTGCGGAAACCAAATTGAGAAGGGGAGAGGAGGTGATGGTGTTCCAGGAACCACATCAGACGAACGTTAACCATACGTTCAAAGAGTTTGCAGACACAACTTGTGAGAGCAATAGGGCGAAAGTCCTTAGGGGAAGTACCCAGAGACCCCGGTTTGCGAACAGGGAGGACAACGGCATCGAGCCAGTCCTCAGGGACTGACGACGACTCCCAGATCCGATTATACAGACTCAGTAAATACTGAGACGTGCTCGGAGGGAGATGGCGAAGCATCTCATAATGAATACCATCGGAGCCCGCCGCCGTAGAACCGCAGAGGGCCAGAGCAGACCGAAGTTCAGAGAGAGAGAAGGGATCATTATAGGGAAGCTGAAGATGAGTGCAGAAATCTAAAGGACGAGACTCAAGGACAGGTTTACGAAGAAGGAAAGATTGGGGAAGATGAAGACCAGAGCTAACAGAAGAAAAGTGGGAACCCAGTTCGGAAGCGACCTGCAACGGGTCCGCCACAAGAGTATCATGGAGGTGAAGGACCGGTGAAACATCGGGAACGAACTTACCCGCTATCTTGCGGATACGCTTCCAGATCCGGGCCAGAGGGGTTTCGGACGTAATTGTTGAGACATAAGATGCCCAACATTCACGTTTAGCCGTACGGATGGCCCTACGGGCCACCGCACTCGCTTTCCGAAAGAAAAGAAAAGAATCGGTCGTCTGCCTACGGCGGTGCTTCTTCCAGGCTGCACGCTTACAGCGGACAGCCCGAGCACAGTCCGCATTCCACCAGGGAACGCACTTCCGTGGACCCCGAGAGGAAGAGCGAGGAATAGAGCGGAGGGCAGCGTCGAAGACAGTGTCATGAAAAAGGAGGAGAGCGCGAGAGAGGGGCAGAAGGGAGAGGTCAGAGAGAGTAGCACTGAGGGAAAATAGGGTCCAGTCCGCCTTAGCAAACTGCCACCTAGGGAAAGAGAGGGAAGGGCGAAAAGAGAAAAAGGAAACAAGGATGGGGAAATGATCACTTCCATGGAGGTCATCAAGAACCTGCCACGTGAAATCTAAGTAAAGAGAAGAAGAGCAGAGAGAAAGATCAAGACAAGAAAGGGTGCGAGTTCGAGAGTCCAAATGAGTGGGCTCACCAGAATTCAGAAGAGACAGGGAAGAAGAGAGGAGAAACGGCTCAAGGAGGCGACCCCGGGTATTCGTCAGAACGTCACCCCAAAGAGAATGACGACAATTGAAGTCACACAGCAGGAGCACAGGCTTCGGCAAGGAGTCTAGGAGGTGTTTCAAATCAGGAAGAGAGAGTGGGACACTCGGGGGGAGATAAATGGAACAAACTGTGTACCATTTCCCCACAAAGATACGAGCAGCAGAACAATGGAGAGGCGAAGGAAAAAGTAAAGGAACAAAGGGAACATCAGCCCGAATCAAGAGAGCAGAAGAATTAGAAGCCCCAGCAATGGCTGGGGGAGGGGGGGAGAGAAAGGAATAGCCACGAAAACGACCAGGACGAGCACCAAGCATTGGCTCCTGGAGACAGACACAAAGGGGCGAAAACCGCGAAACCAGAAGTTGGAGTTCGAGGAAATTGGCGTAATAACCTCGAACGTTCCATTGAAGAATGGACAACGACGAGAAGAGAAAGGACAAAAACAGAGAACAAGGAAGAAACAAAGGCGAAAGACCAACAGAGCACGTGAAAGAATATCAGGGTCGGGATCAGGGTCAGCAAAGTCAGGGTTAGGGGGCATGGGTAAACTGAGCAAAGACGGAGGGAAGGAAACGGGAGAACAGATCAGAGGTGGGCGGGCAGGGTCCGGAGGAGGAGGAGACAACGGAGAGGAGCAGTCAAGGACAGCAGCAGGAAGAGGGGGAGTAGAAAGAGAGGAGCGCACCCCAGCAAGAGCAGCAACCGAAAGGGAAGTAGGGGCCAAAGAAACCTCCATAGCAGGAACAGGGGGCGCAAGCACTGAAACGGGAGGGGAAGGAGCAACAGAGCCAGAAGGAGGAGCTGAGGAAGAAAGCGAAGCCTTCTTACCCGCCGCGGAAGAGGAAGGAGAGGAGCCAGGCTTACGCTTCTGACTTAAAGAGACCAGTGTCCCAGCAACTACGTACCGGGAAACGGATTCCAGTGTCTCAACAGGAGAAGCCGAACGAGAGCACACACGACGGCCGTTAGGAGAGCGATGGACATCCGCCCGCACCGACAGGCGGTGGGGAGAGCCGATAGATGGAGGAAGAGGATGGGAAGGAGGATCGGAGGGGGACGAGGAAGAAGACACAGAAGACACGACAGACCGGGTAGAAGGAAGGGGAACCCCAGACAGAGGACCAGGAGGAGGATCCTTCGGGAGAGAACCCAAAGGGACAGAGGAGGGGGCAGTGGGCGCATCAGGGTCCAAGGCCCGGAAACGGTTGTGAGTCTGAGGAAGGCGGGAAGGACGAGGAGAGGAAGAGCGCAACACGCGAGCATAAGAGATATTAGCATAAGGCGGGAGCCGGCGAACCTGGCGCCTCGCCTCAGGAAAAGATAAACGCTCCCGGTGCTTCAAGTTGAGGACGGCTGCCTCAAGCTTGTAATGGACACACGCACGGGAGAAGGTAGGATGGGCCTCACCGCAGATTGAGGCAACGAGCCTGGGGAGAAGCGCACTCCGACTTAGAGTGACCTTCGCCACCACACAAAGGACAGAGAGAGACAGTCCCGGAGCAGCGGAGGGCACCATGCCCAAACCTCCAGCACTTGTTGCAGAGCCGAGGAGAAGGAATGTACTCCTGGACAGAGCACCTGGCACCAGCAAGAATGACAGAGGGTGCAAGGGTCCTACCATCAAAGGTAATCTTCACAACCCGGAGGGGTTGACGGCGACTATCACGAGGGGGACGAGTAAACGTGTCCACCTGGAGAATAGAATGGCCCTGGGCAGCGAGGATATGTCGAATATCGTCGTGGCAGTCGCGCAGGTCCCGAACACCGGTCGCAACATGGGGCGGGAGCAAAATAGTGCCAACACTGGCATTCAACTGAACGTTCTTCGAGACCCGAACGGGGGTCTCGCCAAGGCAGGATAAGGCAGCCAAGCGGGAAGCAGCATCCTGAGAAGGAGCAGCAACGACATGTGTACCGAGACGAGTGGGGTTGAAAGTAATGGAGGCATCCACGGAATCAATGAGATGTCGATGGAGGGAGAAATCGTCAGGAGGCGCAGAATCAAGAGGGAGGAGATCAAAATATTTGGCCCACGAAGCGGGACCAAACAAGGCTTGATAGGTAGCAGAACTGGAACGAATCGAGCGAGGGCGGCCGTGACGAGGACGGCGGTGAGAACCCCCAGAGAGAGAGGGGTTAAAAGGCGCAGTAGTTACAACTAGAGAAGTAGCCGCGCCAGGGGACGAGGTAGTCACCACTGGGGGCTTGGGGCTCGACCCAACCACAGAGGAGGGAGGGGAGCCAGAGGAAGGAGTCAGAGAGGCCAAAGGAGGAGCAAGGTCGGGGCCCAATGCAGCGGAGGCTACAGAGCCCGGTCTTCCAATACGGACCGACTCGGGGGCTTGGTCGCCCACCCCACGAGCCTGAGAAGGTAAACCAGAAGAAGCCGAAGCAGGGGTAATCATCTTGACGAAAAAAAGAATTCACTCACGAATGTGCCCCCACACCCACCATGGAGCCACAATTAGAGGCAGGACACCCAACAAGAAGCTATCGCCGATCTTGTCGGGGCCTCCTAGGGGAGCGTCGCGAGTATACGCCCCACAAACGCCACCTTAAGAAACCGACAGTCCGTCGAGATCGGGTTCAGTGACGAAGTGGGGATTGACAATAAAAGGTTCCCCTCGCTCTCGACGTCGGGTACTGCAGTTCTACGGGTGCATGAGTATGCCTCCTCAAGCACCCAGGCGTCAAAATAGAAGAAGTCCAAGGGAAGAACCAGAACGAGCAAAAGGTCGGCAGGAAACGGCAAGCAGATAGGAGAAGAGGGGGGAGAAAAACGAAACAGAAGGAAAAGGAAAAGATGCCTAGCAGAATTGGAGAGGACGGCAGCAGGAGCACAAGGCTAGAAAAGGACAGAGGACTGTCCCAAGGAGTATCACACTCCGGCAGCCGCCCACTAAGCCCCCACACGGCGACAACGAGCTGAGCGGGGAGGGGGGATCTATGACCAAATAGTGTTTGTTCCCATATTTAGATACATCTGTGAGACTCTTTCCATATATAGAGTTTGATACGAGTTTGAAAACCTTTTTTTTTTATCGCGCATTTGGTACTGGCACGTTCACGAACGTTGGTTTCAATGAAGTCTTTAAGGTAGCTCTCCTGCTCGAATTCGTAGATGTCATGAACTTTAGCTACTTCTAATCCAATGCGCATGAGTAACTGTAACAAGTCCAGACTAACGAGGTAGTCTTTCTGAGGAAGGTGAGAAGCAATTAATTTAGTGTTGTTTTTAGGCAGACCGCGACTTTCTTCTGTAAGAATATTCTTACTGTAGGGTGAAATGTGTTCCTCAGTAATGCAAGTATGTGAAAGAACAAGGGGTAGTTCATCTGTATACCTAGCTACCTCCGGTCGGACCTGCAGTGTATCACACAACACCCAATATCCCTTGGACCCATCACATGGGATATTCTCCAAGCCTTGCTCTAGCAGCACGTCACTCATTTTGTGTCAGTTTCCGAATCCCGCCACGAGGGAGCAGTTCCGTCATACACGCCCTGTAAAGACTATTAAAATCTAAGTAAATGATATAGCTACTATCTTCCCCTAGATCTAAGCCTGTATGCTGGTTCTCCACATTCGTGTACTGTCTCGTCACACTGGTGAACCCACCTCGGAGATTCCGACGAAGTAAATCATATAACAATGGGTCTGACACATCATCAAGTTGAACTTTCGATTTAAGCAAGAATGCATCCCAAGCAAATGAGGGTACAGAAATGTAGTGGGAAATGTCTAATTTGTAGAGAGCAAGCATGGTATCTCGCCAGACTGTGAACACATCAGCTAGCAATCCTGTGTCCACTTTGAGGTAAAGGAGCAGATACTTCCCTATGTTGCGACATTTAGCCAAATCAAAAATTTCTATGGCTTGTTTATAATCTTTTTCTGACAACTCTTCGTCTTTTAGTGCATTGTAAAATTTATCGCGAGAAGGAAGGTGTGGTTCATCTAACACAGACATAGAGGATAAATAATCATAGCAGAATGATTGTTTACCCTTGAGCAGTTTTGGGATGGCTGCTTTATTTACCCCTTTTAACATAGCCAAAGTGAATGTGGTAGGTTTCCCACTATCAATATGATCCTTGGCTATTCTTCCTAGTGAGCCGTTGAGAAGGGCTAAGCTATCCAAAAATCTTAAGTTGTTCACATCAACTTTCATAAATTTAAATCCATCCTTAGCTAATATATCTTTTACTTCCTGGTCTATCTCTCATCTCGTTTAGGATTACTCCTAAATCATAGGAAGCGATGTGGGAAAAAGTGTATAGGAACTTATATGAATTTAAACACTGCAAATTACATCTATCACAGTAAGCTGCTTGATAATTGTGGAATCTTACTGTGTGGTCGTGATGACGGACTTTGATTACATCTTCTCCGTTAAAAGGTACATCACAGAGTTCACAGGCTGTTTTTGTCTCAAATATTGCCTGTTGTTGCTGGGACATGTGAAGTTCATGGATACTAACCCCTTCTTGATTCTAGCCCATGATACTTCTAGCGTGGTTACAAAGTGATTGACCGCATCTTTACCCAAATAAGTAGCTTTCTCAACAATATTCATCTGTCTGTCAATGATAATGTACGCTTACGCCAATGCGTTGTGACGTGATTCTATCATTCCCTTAGGGTTCGAGCGGTCTAACATGCACTCAAAGTCATAAAAGCACGTGTGACTAGGACCATATCCCCGTCCATAGTTACAGAAAGTAATCTTCCTCTCTGGTGGGTAGAATTTGAGAGTCTGACGTACTTTGCATGTACTTTCATGACTCTGCATGCGATCTGCTGGGAGTGATATCATACAACAATGACAAAAGCTCTGATGACTTGGGATGCGATCTGGATTGCTGCGCATATTACGTACATATTGGTTAAAATCCTTAATTAATACTAAGTGTTGAGCTTCCAACATCAGCAATGGTATGACATCTGTATATCCCCCTCTTCCCTTCCTAGCTAGTGTAATGTAGTGTCGTCGTCGTCTAGCATTTTCATCTCGTTCTAGTGAATAGATGAATATACTGACTTTATTCATTTTCTCTACCTTGTGAATATCCTCGAATGTTACTGCAGAATTGACATCTGCTGGCCAATTAATGTGTCTGAGACACCATCTCGCTTCTCCACACCGTTTACGAATATTATCTAGATGCATCCCCTTAGCTAAACATTTATAAGCTGCAACACACTGCATAAGGCAAATATCAGCCTCTCCCTCTGGATTGAAAACCAACTGCTTTCCGCGCAAGCCTTCAGGATAGTCTACATGCGAGCCTAATCTTATCGGGTGTTCAATCTGACCACAGTTAATGTAAAACCCAGTGAGCCGCTCAACCAAGACATTGGACCCCTCCCTCTCTTCAAGGTACTGGGATATTTTCCCTGTCAATTCGTCAGCCCAAAAATCAATAAGAGTGTCTACCTACTCTAGAGTTATTCTTCGCCCCTCACCTCCTATGGGAAAGCCATCGTTATTTATAGGATATGTACTATCCACACAACACCCACCACCACCACCACACAACACCCACCACCACCACACAACACCCACCACCACCACCACACAACACCCACCACCACACAACACCCACCACCACCACCACCACACAACACCCACCACCACCACCACACAACACCCACCACCACCACCACACAACACCCACCACCACACAACACCCACCACCACACAACACCCACCACCACACAACACCCACCACCACCACACAACACCCACCACCACACTACACCCACCACCACACAACACCCACCACCACACAACACCCACCACACAACACCCACCACACAACACTTACCACTACCACCACACAACACCCACCACCACCACCACCACACAACACCCACCACCACCACCACACAACACCCACCACCACACAACACCCACCACCACAACCACCACACAACACCCACCACCTCCACACAACACCCACCACCACCACCTCCACACAACACCCACCACCACACAACACCCACCACCACACAACACCCACCACCACACAACACCCACCAACACACAACACCCATTACCACACAACATCCACCACCACCACCACCACACAACACCCACCACCACCACACAACACCCACCACCACCACCACCACACAACACCCACCACCACCACCACCACACAACACCCACCACCACCACCACCACACAACACCCACCACCACCACCACACAACACCCACCACCACACAACACCCACCACCACACAACACCCACCACCACCACCACACAACACCCACCACCACACAACACCCACCACCACCACACAACACCCACCACCACCACCACACAACACCCACCACCACCACACAACACTTACCACTACCACCACACAATACCCACCACCACCACCACACAACACCCACCACCACACAACACCCACCACCACCACACAACACTTACCACTACCACCACACAACACCCACCACCACCACCACACAACACCCACCACCACCATCACACAACACCCACCTCCACACAACACACAACACCCACCACCACCACCACACAACACCCACCACCACCACCACACAACACCCACCACCACCACCACACAACACCCACCACCACACAACACCCACCACCACACAACACCCACCACCACCTCCACCACACAACACCCACCACCACCACCACACAACACCCACCACCACCACCACCACAACACCAACCACCACCACCACCACACAACACCCACCACCACACAACACCCACCACCACACAACACCCACCACCACCACACAACACTTACCACTACCACCACACAACACCCACCACCACCATCACACAACACCCACCACCACCACACAACACCCACCTCCACACAACACCCACCACCACAACCACACAATACCCACCACCACACAACACCCACCACCACACAACACCCTTCACCACCACCGCACAGCACCCACCTCCACACAACACCACCACCACACAACACCCACTACCACACAACACCCACCACCACACAACACCACCGCACAGCACCCACCTCCACACAACACCCACCACCACCACCACACAACACCTACCACCACACAACACCTACCACCACACAACACCTACTACCACACAACACCCACCGCCACACAACACCCACCACCACCACCACACAACACCCACCACCACCACCACACAACACCCACCACCACCACCACCACACAACACCCACCACCACCACCACACAACACCCACCACCACCACCACCACACAACACCCACCACCACACAACACCCACCACCACACAACACCCACCACCACACAACACCCACCACCACACAACACCCACCACCACACAACACCCTCCACCACACAACACCCTCCACCACCACAACACCCACCACCACCACAACACCCACCACCACACAACACCCACCACCACCACCACAATGTTTGTGGTGGTGTTGTGTGGTGTTCTCAATGTTTGCTGATGATGCAAAAATTATGAGAAGAATCAAGACGGATGAAGATAGACAGACTACAGGATGACCTGGATAAACTGGAGGAATGGTCTAGAAAATGGCTGCTAAAGTTCAACTCGTTAAAGTGTAAGGTGATGAAATTAGGCGAAGGAAGCAGGAGGCTGAACACAAGGTATCATCTGGGAGGTGAAATCCTGCAAGAGTCAAATAAAGAGAAAGACCTGGGGGTTGATATCACACCGAACCTGTCCCCAGAGGCCCACATCAAAAGAATATCATCAGCGGCATATGCTAGACTGGCCAACATAAGAACTGCCTTTAGAAACTTGTATAAGGAATCTTTCAGAACCCTGTATACCACTTATGTAAGACCAATCCTGGAGTATGCAGCTCCAGCCTGGAGTCCATACCTAGTTAAGCACAAGACAAAGTTAGAGAAGATTCAGCGGTATGCCACCAGGCTCGTCCTGGAACTGAGAGGATTGAGCTACGAGGAAAGGCTAAAGGAGCTGAACCTCACATCCCTGGAAAACAGAAGAGTAAGGGGAAACATGATAACCACCTACAAAATTCTCAGGGGAATTGACAGGGTGGACAAAGACACTCTTCAGCACGGGTGGGACACGGACAAGGGGACACAGGTGGAAACTTGGTACCCAGATGAGCCACAGAGACGCTAGAAAGAATTTTTTCAGTGTCAGAGTAGTTAATAAATGGAATGCACTAGGAAGTGATGTGGTGGAGGCTGACTCCATACACAGTTTCAAATGTAGATATGATAGAGCCCAGTAGGCTCAGGAAATTGGTATTAAGCGAGAGGGCCATTAATACTGGCCCTCTGGTATTAAGCCAGTCAGGCAAGATTTACCCTCTCTGAACCCATGTTGCCGATTTGTCACGAAGTCCCTTCTCTCCAGATGTGTTACCAGGTTTTTTCTCACGATCTTCTCCATCACCTTGCATGGTATGCAAGTCAAGGACACTGGCCTGTAGTTCAGTGCCTCTTGCCTGTCGCCCTTTTTGTATATTGGGACCACATTCGCCCCTCTTCCATATTTCTGGTAGGTCTCCCGTCTCCAGTGACTTACTTTACACTATGGAGAGTGGCAAGCAAAGTGCCTCTGCACACTCTTTCAGTACCCATGGTGAGATCCCGTCTGGACCACCAGCCTTTCTATCATCCAGATCCAGCAGGTGTCTATTGACCTCCTCTCTCATAATTTCGAACTCTTCCAAGGCCGCCTGGTTTACCTCCCTTTCTCCTAGCACAGTGACCTCACCTTGTTCTATTGTGAAGACCTCCTGGAACCTCTTGTAGAGTTCTTCACACAAATCTTTGTCATTCTCTGTATACCTGTCCTCGCCTGTTCTAAGTTTCAATACCTGTACTTTCACTGTTGTTTTCCTTCTGATGTGACTGTGGAGTAGCTTTGGTTCGGTCTTGGCTTTGTTTGCTATATCATTTTCAAAACTTTTCTCTGCTTCTCTTCTTACCCTGACATACTCATTACTGGTTCTCTGGTATCTCTTTCTGCTTTCTGGTGTTCTGTTATTCCGGAAGTTCCTCCATGCCCTTTTGTTCAGTTTCTTCGCTTCCATACATGCCCTATTATACCATGTATTCTTGTGTTGCTTCTCTGATTTTTCCCTTTGGGCCGGGATGAACCTGTTTACTGCCTCCTGACACTTTTGGGTAACATAGTCCATCATACCCTGTACAGACTTATCTCTGAGGTCTGTGTCCTAAGGTATTTCCCTTAGGAAACTTATCATCTGTTCATAAATCCCCTTTCGGTATGCCAGCCTTTTGATTCCTAGTTCTTGTTTTGGGGAGAGAATTCCTAGCTCTACCAGGTACTCAAAGTTCAATACACTGTGGTCACTCATTCCCAAGGGCGCTTCCATCTTAACTTCCCCTTATATCCCACTCATTTAGGGTAAATATCAAATCAAGCATTGCTGGTTCATCTTCTCTCATTCTTGTTGGTGCCTTGATGTGCTGGCTTAGAAAGTTTCTTGTTGCTACGTCCAGCAGCTTAGCTCTCCATGTTTCTGGTCCTCCATGTGGGTCTCTGTTCTCCCAATCTATCTTATCATGGTTAAGTCTCCCATAAATAGTAGTCCAGATTTATTCCTGCTAGCAACAGAAGCTGCTCTTTCTATTATGTTAATGGTGGCCATGTTTTTATCATATTCCTGTCTGGGTCTTTTTTCATTTGGTGGTGGATTATATATGACTACGACTATAATTTTTTTTCCCTCCATTAGTTATGGTACCTGCTATGGAGTCACTGAAACCTTCACAGACCTGAATAACCATCTCCTCTAAATCCCAGCCTTTTCTTACCAGCAGAGCTACACCACCACCACCTCTTCCTTCCCTCATAACATAATAGTCCTGTGGGAACACTGCGTTTGTTATCGTTTTTGTGAGCTTTGTTTCTGTGAGGGCTATTATGTCTGGGTTTTCCTCTAGTACCCGTTCTCCAAGCTCATTTGCTTTATTTGTAATTCGATCTGTGTTAGTGTACATTGCTTTGAGGCCCACTTCTGTCCCTTCTCAAATCGCCTCCTTGGTGAGTGTTCTGCTGGTGGGGGAAGCTGTTCCATGGGTGTGAGGACCTGTGAGGTGGATAACAGGGTCTCAGAGGATACTGGGATGAGGGGCAGGGGATCCAGTGAAGGGGGAGGGACAGGGAGGGTATGGGGTGAAAGGGGAGGGAGAACAGGAAGGAAAGGAGGGGAGAGAGGACTCGGCAGGGAGGAGGGGAAGGCTAGAAGGGTGGGGATTGAGTGTGGGAGGGGGGGGGGGGGAGATTTGGCTGAACATTTGAGTTGGGGCTGGGAGGGTTTGGAGTAGGGGGGTTTTCTATGCAGAGGAGGGTGCCGGGGTTGTCCTCTCTTCTGGTGTTACTGGGTAGCTGGTTGTGGGTTCTCCCCTCGCCTCTGGGGGTGTTGTGTTGGGAGATGTGACTTCTTGGTTTTCCCCCTCGCCCTGTGCCTCTTCCTTGCTTCTGCCGCCACGGCTCTCTCCTCCCTCATCATGTCTCTCTAGAGGAATACATTTTTTAATTTTCTCATGTTTTTCAGGGAGCTCTTCCTTAATAGAATCTTCTCCTTTGTGCTCTTGTTTGCAAACACTATTTTTATCACTCTGTCTCGATCTTTGTTGTACCAACCTAGCCTGAAAACCTTCTCAATGCTATGCTCAGCCTCTTCCATGTCTACTGCTTTCAGTACTTCATTCACTGCTGCTTTGTCCTTGTCATTCCACTCTGTCCTATTAGAGCCTTCCTACTCGTTAATACCCACAGCAACCACTGATCTGTTCCTTTCCAGCAGTTGGCTAGTGGAGCGTGCTGCCTCCTGTGAGGTGGCTGCTTTCATGGCTGTCATGTTCACAGAAAATGGTACCATCCGTTTTCTATGTGCGGCGGCTGAGACGCCAGAGAGAAGGAGAGGAAGGTAAACAATAGAGCGTACAGGATGCTACTGTTACGGTTCTATTGTTACATAAAGTATGGTGACAAATAAACACAGACACTATGATACTATATATATATTTGGTCGAATATACAGAAGTACACAGGTGATACGTTGGTGTGAGTTGAGCGCACTGAGCGTTGGTACAGTATCTCGCAAGTGTCTGCTCTAGACCACACTTGAAAGTAGACTAGTTAATGTTTGCTATTCTTGCTGCTTATATTGCTCGGGCAACACCTCACCGTGTTGTCCGGGCAACGCCTCACCTCATTCATCTCCAAAGGTTGACAGGAATATTAACACTATATTTGGAGCGAGTATATTATTGGGATAATCTACTCGCTACAGAACTCCCCCTCCCAGGGGATGAAAGGAAAAATACTTGATCAAGGAACTTAGCTGGTCGGTGAATTGTACGCCCTGCTCGCGTTACATAACCATCAAAGTTAACTTCCTCCTCTTCGCTGATGTCATCTAACTGGGGTCGTAGGGTGGGAGGTCGCACAGGATCGTCCGTCGTCGTAGGATCAGGTTGTGGTGCAGCTGGTAACTGGGGTTGTAACATGGGAGGTCGTACAGGATCGTCCGTTGTCGTAGGTGGCGGTGCTGCTGGTAACTGTGGTCGAAAAGTGAACTGCGTAGTCGGCGGATGTGTCTCTGGAGGGATGTCTGGGGCAGCGTCACAGTGTGCTGGTTTAAGGCGATCGATGGAGATGTTTACCCGCTGTCCTCGGCGTTCAATGGTGAAGAACTTCGGTGTTCGAGAAACCACTTTAAATGGTCCTTCGTAAGGTGACTGTAGAGGGCGTCGAACAGCGTCGACTCTTACAAACACGTGTTCAGTTGTGTGGAGCTCATGAGGCACATATGTAGAACGAGTTGTCGGTTGGCGTGGTGGTGTAGGCCGAATGTTTGTCATGGCCGCTTGTAATTTCTGGACAAAAGTGGGGTCTGGGGGTGTGATAAGTGGCGTTGGGGTTAAGAATTCGCCCGGAAGCCGCAGGCTAGATCCGTATACTAAGCCTGCTGCCGAGAATCCACTGCCCTCCTTCGTGGCCAAACGGATGCCAAGCAAGACTAATGGAAGGTTGTCGATCCAATCATCAGGGCGTGCTTGAGCTCTTAGGGCAGCTTTTAGTTGTCTATGAAAGCGTTCTACCATTCCGTTCGACTCAGGGTGGTATGCTGTGGTTCGGTTATGTGTGGTGCCGAGGAATTCCGTAAGTTCCTTCCATAGATATGATTCGAACTGTCGTCCTTGGTCGGTGATGATGACAGAGGGGCTGCCAAAACGGGCGACCCATCCAGAGAGGAAAGCCTGGACCACTGACTCAGCTGAGATGTTGATTAATGGGATTGCTTCCGGCCATCTGGAGAATCGATCGATGCAGGCGAGTAGATAAGAATATCCTCTTGCCGACGGTAATGGTCCAACGATGTCTACATGCACCACCTCGAAACGGTCAGAAGGTAACGGAAACTGTTGAAGAGGGCTCTTTGTGTGACGATGTGTTTTCGCTCGCTGGCACTGGAGACATGAGCTAGTCCATCGTCGAACATCGGCATTGATTCCTGGCCATACAACACGCTCCGTTAGTAGTTTCTGGGAAGCGCGTACTCCTGGGTGTGCTAGGGAGTGAAATACTGAGAACGTTTTCCAGCGAAACTGGGCAGGAATGTAGGGCCTAAGTGCTCCCGTCCGTGAGGTGTCACAGATTATACTTCCGCCACCTTCCATGGGAATCTCGATGAACCGGAGAGCTGTGTCAGATGTTCGTAATCGCTGCAGATCAGGGTCTTCCCGTTGGGCCTTACTGATTACACAATAGTCCACCTGAGCTGGGTTTGTCACGACGTGGTTTATGGTGGGTCGAGACAGTGCATCGGCTATGACATTATTAGTTCCTTTGACATGACGGATATCCGAGGTAAATTGGGAAATAAATCCCAGGTGGTTGGCTACTCGAGGAGAGTGAGCATCACCCTTGGCCGCCAGTGAATAAGTGAGAGGTTTGTGATCTGTGAGGATGTGGAAGTTCCGCCCCTCGAGAAAGTGCCGGAAATGTTGTATGGCTGAGTAGATGGCGAGCAGTTCCCTATCAAAAGTGCTGTACTTCTCTTCAGTGGGTGACAGGCGCGCTGAAAAGAATGCAATTGGGCGCCATTCTCCTTCAATGAGCTGTTGTAGTACAGCACCAATTGCTGTGTTTGAAGCGTCGGTAGAGAGATTGGTGGGAGCGTCAGACACTGGGTGTGCGAGTAAGGTGAATTCCGCCAGCTTGTTTTTTATGTCGGTGAATGCTGTCTCTGCCTGGGGAGTCCACTCCAACGGAAGACGGGACGTGAGTTTCCGACCATGTAAGAGGTCGTATAAGTGTCGCAAGATGTCCGAACAATGTGAGATGAATCGATGATAAAAATTCACTACACCAAGAAATTCTTGCAACTTCTTTGGAGTAGATGGGCGCGGGAATTCCTTGATTGCCTCGATTTTCTTCTCTAGTGGTTGGACCCCTGCTGCTGACACACGGTGTCCCAAGAAATCCAGATCTGGAACATGGAAAATACACTTCTCGGAGTTGAGCTGCAAGCCGAAGTTGCGCAGACGGGTGAGAAGGAGTCGGAGGTGTAGCAGATGTTCTGTTGGTGATGTACTGGCCACCAGCAGATCGTCAATGTAGGCGTAGCAAAAAGGAAGGTCCTTAACTACTTGGTCGATGAAGCGTTGGAATGTCTGGGCTGCATTCCGTAGACCAAAAGGCATCCGGACGAATTCAAACAGTCCAAAAGGTGTTGTGATCGCTGTTTTCGGAATGTCTGCCGGTTCCACAGGGATCTGGTGAAATGCCCGCACAAGGTCAATTCTCGAAAAAACGGTTGCGTTGCTCAATCCCTGTGAGAAATCCTGGATGTGTGGTATTGGGTAGCGATCCGGCAGAGTATGAACGTTGAGAGCCCTGTAGTCTCCGCAAGGGCACCATTCCCCTGGGGCTGTTTTCGGGACCATATGGAAAGGTGAAGCCCATGGACTGTTCGAAGGGCGGATTATTCCCGCCTCCTGTAGCTTATTGAATTCAGCACGTGCTACCGCCAGTCGTTCCGGTGCCAGGCGGCGTGGTCTGGCGAAGGTAAGTGCTCCCGTTGTAGTAATGTGATGCGTAATCGTATGTTGCACCTCTGGTCGAGGGCTGGCGGTTTGGGTCACATCTTTGAATTCATCCAAGAGTGCTTGAAGTTCCGTAGATGCGACTGGGGTGACCATGTTAACTTGTGGTGAGGTACTAGGAGAGGCTCGAAGTACTGCACCTGCGGGATCCACCATAAGTCGATGGTGTTGCAGGAAATCCCATCCAAGAATGGGTTGTTCCACATCCGCTATGAGGAAAGTCCACGTAAAGCGACCCAGAGAGGCGAACTCGAGAACCAGGGCGCGGGTCCCATATGTACGGACGGACGTACCATTGGTGGCTCGTAAGTCCAAACCAGGAGTACGGGTTGGTTTGACCAGTAGGGGAGGCAACACACTAGCTGCTGCACCTGTGTCAACGAGGAAACGGCGTTTGATTATGACGTCAGATATGTAGAGCAGTGTAGTGTTTGAAATGGCGGGGTCACTGGCCGTTAACAGTCCCCGCCGAAGTAGTTTCCCGACCAGGAACAAGGAGCCCTACAGTTGCGGGTTTGGTGTCCGAACTTCTGGTGGTAAGAACAAAGCTCTCCACGACGTTCTCGCTGTCGCCTAGAGACTGATACTGGATTCGCATGGTACGTCTTCCCTGGGTGGAAAAAACGCCGGTTCTGGAGGACGTCGAGTTGTTGGGTGTCTGTAGTCTGCTGTGTATAACTGAGGTGGGACAGCGTAGCGTTATCAGACGTCGTATGAAGCCGGTCTGCCAGTGTAGCCAGCTGGGCTAATGGGGTGTCGTCAGCCATACTGAATAGGGCCGGTTGAATGTGTTTTGGACAGAGTTGTATCCACAGTGATCTCACAATCTCGCTGGGGGCTGGACCAGTTGCAGTATGCATCACATACTGAATATGCCGCAGAAGCTGGGCTGGTGTTTTGTCTACTAATCTTTTGTCAGTGAGGAGTTGGTCCCTTTGTTGAATGCGGCGTTTCATTGCTGCCTGTAGAAGAGCGGCCTTCAATGCAGTGTACGTCCTGGTGTCCGGTGATGGTGCGGTGATGACAGCGGAGGCAGTGTGCATAGCCTCCGAGGTAAGTGTTGACAGGGTACAGGCATATCGGGCTTTCTCAGTCGAAATTTCGTGAAGGTCGAAAATAGCCTCCATCTGCATGAACCAAAATTATGGCTCATCTGCGTTGTATGCTGGAAACCTGGTAGATAAATCCATGACGAAGATCTAGTTTGTGACTAGGTGTTCATTTTCACTCACTGGGTCACCAATGTAACAGTTCTATTGTTACGTAAAGTATGGTGACAAATAAACACAGACACTAAGATACTATATATATATTTGGTCGAATATACAGAAGTACACAGGTGATACGTTGGTGTGAGTTGAGCGCACTGAGCGTTGGTACAGTATCTCGCAAGTGTCTGCTCTAGACCACACTTGAAAGTAGACTAGTTAATGTTTGCTATTCTTGCTGCTTATATTGCTCGGGCAACACCTCACCGTGTTGCCCGGGCAACGCCTCACCTCATTCATCTCCAAAGGTTGACAGGAATATTAACACTATATTTGGAGCGAGTATATTATTGGGATAATCTACTCGCTACACTACCAGCTTGGAAGCTACTAGTCATGTAATTGTTTATAAGTATTAAAGTCAGTAACCAAGCGATGGCTTTATATCAACCTTACAACCAAGACTTCCTCAGTAACACACAAACACCACAATGGCGACAAGGATGAAATGTGAACGCAGGTATTTGTTCAGTTTAAAACACAAGGGAGAAGCATGCTGCCTGGGAGGAGGAAGAGAAGCTGTGAGCACCATACCCGATGCTGTATGCTAACCGATGCTGTGTGCTAACCAATGCTGTGTGCTAAATGATACTGTGTGCTAACCAATGGTGTGTGCTAACCAATGCTGTGTGCTACCTAAGCTGTGCTGACTGAGGAAGCTGTGTACTGAGGAATCTGCCGACGCGGTGTACGAAACGACGCTTTGATGCTGTTTACAAAACCCAATGTTTTGTATATGAAATGCGCTCTGTGTTACAATTCTTCACGCTGTGAACTGACTGCTGTACCAACTACTGCACCAACTGCTGCCAACTGCTGTACCAACTGCTAACTACTGCTGTGCCAACTGCTGACAAGTGCTGTGCTGTTGTGAGTAGGAACAACACATGTACACAAGGGCTAGGTAAGAAGTTAGTTGCTGCTGTATTGTGCTCTGCTGTGAACTTTTGCATTAGAATGTTTTTGTGCTTTGCAAAATTAAAGTAACTACAGTGAATTCTTAACTAACATATACTGTGCAGTAAGTGTTTAGTATTCTGAGAAACATTTTAAGTGATAAGTGTACTTATATTCAGTAAAAAATGGCAAATATACCTCAGTTTCCTGCGTTTGATCCTGACTGTGACCAGACAAACCTGTCACAAAGGTGGATCAAATGGCTTAAAAGGTTTGAAAATTTGTTGATAGTTTCAGACATCAAAAGTGCTGAAAGAACGCGTGCCTTTCTACTTCATTATGTAGGTGATAGAGTTTGTGACATCTTTGACACACTGAAAGACACTGGTGGTGCCAAAGATTATGATACTGCCAAAGCCAAATTAACTGAACATTTCAAACCAAGACAAAATACAGCAATGGAAATTATGCATTTCAGGAGAGCAAAACGACTCTCTAATGAAACCGTAGATCAATACCATACACGTCTGCAGGGTTTAGCAGCCCATTGTGAGTTTGCTGATGTTGACAAAGAAATCAAACAGCAAATAATTGAAACATGCACATCTACACGTCTCCGTCGAAGAGCTCTAGAACTTGTTGATGATGAAAGTTCTCTTACCAAGATACTGGATATGGCTCGTCGAATAGAAGATGCTGCACGTGATGCTCGTGTCATGGAGTGCAGTGCCAATAACGGTTCTGCCACTGTTACTAACAGTGATGAGGTACGCAAGGTTCAGGGAGGACACCATGATCAAAGAAGATATCATGGCAAACCTAACAGTAAATTGAGCCGAAAGCCACATCACAACTGGAGTTATGGAACAAGACTCAAGCAGTCACAACGATTCACATCAGAGGGTGTCAACAATAAATGTTACAATTGTGGAGGAGACTACCCACACCAAGGTAATGTTTGTCCTGCTCAAGGTAAGAAGTGCTATGAGTGTGGAAAACTAGGTCATTTTGGTGCCATGTGTCGTTCCGCACTAAAGAAACCACAAACAATGAATAAAAGCACTGTACGAGGATCAGGTCATAGGGGTCGAGGTGGTAAACACAATATTGCGCCTCATATCCAGAATGTTAATACCGTACAAGACAACATTTCATTACAAGCAGTCTCAGATGACAGTGAATGTAATTATACTTATGGAGTACAAGCAATCACAGAATGGAATGATCTTCCAAACAACCCAGAGACATGTGTATGCATTGCTGGTATTTGTCTCAAAGTTCTCATTGACACTGGGTCAAACATTGACACCAATGCTGAGTGCCACTATGAGAAATTTAAAAAACAGTTCCCAAAGCTTGAAAACTATAATGGCAAAACCACTGCCTATGCTTCAAAGGTAGCCTTGCCAGTGATTGGAACTTTCACTGAAGAGATCAAGTATAAGAGTGCATTGCTCATTACTACATTCCATGTTGTTAGGAATGCAAAGGAGTCTCTACTCAGTTACAAGACTTCAACCAAATTGGGACTACTTCAGCTTTCTAATGCTGTAGCAGTGGAATCTGCAAACAATGTTGATGGTATTGTTGCTGAATTTTCTGATTGATTTAAATCCATAGGTTGTTATATTGATAGCAAAGTACATCTGCATATCAACCCAGATGTAATTCCAGTTGCCCAACCACATCGCCGACAACCATTCCATACTCGCAAGAAAGTCGATGCCGAACTGGATAGGCTGATCGAACTAGATATCATTGAACCAGTAACAGGCCCAACACCATGGGTAAGCCCAATTGTCACTCCACCAAAGCCGAAGAATCCAGATGAGATACGTATTTGTGTGGCCATGCGTGTTCCCAACAAGGCAATAAAGCGTGAACGCCATCCTACACCCACTGTAGATGATATGATTTACCGCTTGAATGGTGCATTTGTATTTAGCAAGTTAGATTTAAACAAGGGCTATCATTAGCTTGAACTTGATGATGAGAGTCGATTCATCACAACGTTTACAACACATCGAGGTCTGTATAGGTACAAGCGCCTGAGTTTTGGTATCAACAGTGCTGCCGAGGTATTCCAGCACATCATCAGCCAGGTATTGCAAGATATACCTAATGCAGACAACATGTCTGATGACATCATTGTTTATGGCTGTACCCAAGCTGAACACGACAAAGCTCTTCGTGCAACATTGCAACGCTTACGAGAAAAGAATCTGACGTTAAGCCGAGCAAAGTGTGAGTTCAATCAACATAAAATTGAATTCTTTGGACATGTACTTAGTGACTGTGGGAACCGACCTGTGAGATTTATATGTATTTAATTTATATGAATTTATACTTACGTTAATTTATATACGTCGATAGCAATTTGTATAATGATAAGTGGACTGTATTTCTGCAATAATCTCTTAATCTCACAAATCGATCCTCTACACATTAGGGGGGGTTTATATTAATTTAATTTATATATATGCAGCCAATCAAACTACAGTATTAGACTACATACATTGTTAAACATTGAAGAGGTTCCTTATCTTATTTGTACAGCAAGCCTTAGTCCACCAGGTATAACCAGAATGTAGACACCACATTTTCCCTCTTTGAGGTAGCTTCCATCACCCTGGTAACTGATGCACAAAGCATGCATCCTCGTCTTGACCTGTCAAAAGGGCGCTAGCTGTAAAGCCAGAATCCTATATATGACAGGTATATCAGAGAAACACTGTACATGGAACAATGAAGACCTGGCTTAATTACCTTTAGTATGAGGCTATATCGTGCTCTAACCGGATCACCCTATATACACTGACATTAATGGCCACAAATGAGAGATAAATGGGTTTTGGAAGAACACTTAACTTGATTTGTTGACAGCGTGTTGATAATGGTACACTTTTGGTTTCCATAACACTACGTCCAAGTAAAATTAACAGGAGCCGAATTTGCTCCCGTGAGCCTCTGTGGTCTCAGTATAAACAATGGCTGCCCCTCCTTCCTCACTGACGCCTGGCTTACATTGTCCAGATGACAGTAAGTGATAGAAGGGTCACATTTACTCTACTTTAATATTGATAATTAAGTTAATTTATATGAGATGTTTTATGATGGTAAAGTCCAAAGACTAATGTATTTAAGAATAATTCCCACCATAATAGGTGGTGAATATAATAGTATGTGGTGATATCCCGTTTTCTATAGACGGTAATTCCACTACAAGTTACGTTTTCTATGGGTTAACTTGTTTATACAATACAGCAATTATTATCTGTCTGTATGTTATATTAAATGGTGTCGGATTTTCCGACAGTGACAAAGGTCTGTCTCCAGATCCTAAGAAAGTTGCAGATATCAAGAATGCTGCACCTCCTTCAACGTCCACTGAAGTACATAGTTTTCTGGGAATGGCAAACTACTGTTCTCGCTTCATTCCAGATTTTGCTACCATTACGAAGCCTCTACATGAGCTCCTGAAGAAAAATGCATCATGGTACTGGAGCGATATCGAGCAAAATGCATTTGATGCTGTGAAAGATGCACTAGTAGAGAATGCGACTGCTGCGTATTTTGATCCATCAATGGACACTGAGTTAACGTTGGATGCTAGTCCTGTTGGTTTAGGTGCTGTTTTAGCCCAATACAAACCTGGTCAACCAGATTCCAGAGTAGTAATTGCCTACGCCAGCCGTTCTCTCACAGATGTTGAGCAACGATACAGTCAGACAGAGAAGGAAGCTCTTGCTCTTGTATGGGGCTGTGAACACTTCAATGTGTATCTGCTTGGTGCACCCTTCACCACGATAGTCGCTGACCACAAACCGTAGGAGACCATCTTTGTTACGGACCCGAGCCCAGCGTCCGAGCACGGAGCAGTGACGACCGCACCATCTGTGGGTCAGCTCCCGAAGCCCCCTCCAAATGGACGACGCCACCTGGTGAGGACGAGGTATACTGGCCACAAGGGCTAGTTTCTCGTCCTGATCAGCTCATAACACTGCCGCTGCTGACCTCTGGTGAGGTGACGCTTAGACAGCAGCGCCATGTATGGAGTGGATAGGTGGGCATTTGGGTCTAAGCCGGTAAGTGAGGTGCCCCAGAGTGGAACTAGTACTGATGACGTGTCTGATTACAGAGTCGACCTGGGACTGCTGTAATGGAAGTTGGATCAGTCTACTTAAGGCAGCCGTCTTGTCTCCAAGTATTTGCTGCAGCAGCTGTGAGTCACCCCCCGGATGAACACTGTGGTGTTAGCCTGTCCGTGACGTGGCAGCTGAGGGATTGTAGTACCCGGGACTGACTGGTGGAGACGCTTAACCACTGGGGTGTTGTGGCGAGGAGAGTGGTCTGTGGGATCACACGAGGCTCCTGACTAGGGCTTGCTACCCTAGTATCGGTCGTGGAGTGGCCTAACCAGCGCTGCTGATTGGAACCTGCCAGCTACCGGCTGGACTTGTGGTTGATGGCCTCCACGACGGTGCCCCCAGTGGAACTGTGATTTGGCTGGCCTGTGGCCAGGGTAGACTCAAGAGAATTGAAGGATTCGTCGTGAGGCCACAAGAGGACCAAGAGCTTAGCATCGTTGAGCACCGTGAACGTCCAGAGTCTTCAGAGGAATACTACGTTGTATATTATAGTGTTTATTCCTCCCCCTTGTGATAATCTTTATATTATTTATGGTGACGGTAATAATTATATTATTAAGTTTTTGCCTTTGTCTCCCTTCCCCTTTTATTTTACTTGCGTTACGGATCACATCCCTTGAAAGCCACTACTAGCTTGGGGCCGGATACCCTACCTCTAACAACATCAGAGAAAGAACCCGGTTGCGACCCGAGAGAGCCATAACAATCTTCAATAATCCAAAGTCCAAACCACCAGCTCGCATTGAGAGATGGGCTCTTCGTCTGCAACCATACAACTTTACAGTGAAGTACAAGCCGGGTGCAGGCAATCCCGCTGATTACATCAGTCGACATCCTGCCAACAGTTTCACCATCACCAAGCATCAGCTAGTTGCCGAGGAATATATACACTCTGTAACCTGTGATGCAGTCCCTAAAGCTCTCACTCTTGATGAAATCCGTACTGCAACCCTAGAGGACCCAACTCTGCAAGCAACAGTGGATGCATTGACTAAGAAAAAGTTTCCACGCATCCCACCCTCAGGAGTTGACCAAGATGCATTCAAAGCATTTGAACGCATTCAGACAGAATTAAGTGTTACGCAACAACGCGACACCATGCTGCGAGGTACTCGTATCGCCATTCCAGCTGTTCTCCAGCAACGTGCTCTGAAGCTTGCACATCAAGGACACCAAGGTCTTGTTAGGACCAAACAGCTGCTACGAAAAAAGGTGTGGTTTCCTGGCATTGATCGTCAAGCAAAGGACATGCATGATGCCTGTGTCCCTTGCCAAGCTGCAGTGGATACTTCAAGACCAACACCTCTACAACCTTCACCACTACCTGCTGCACCATGGACAGAAGTATCGATGGACTTCTGTGGACCACTACCAACTGGAGAGTACTTGATGGTAGTCATTGATGATCACTCACGTTATCCAGAAGTAGAAATCATCACTTCCACATCTGCAAAGGCTGTCATCACGAAACTCGACAAGATCTTTACAAATTTTGGCATTCCTGAAGTTGTCAAGACGGACAATGGACCGCCATTCAATGGACAAGACTTTGTCAACTTTGCTGAGCATATTGGATTCGAACACCGCCGTGTGATGCTACTACATCCTCAAGCAAATGGAGAAGTCGAGAGATTCATGCAACCTCTCATGAAAGCGGTATGCTGTGCTCATGCCGAAGGACGATCCTGGAAACAAGCTATGTATGCTTTTCTCAGGAACTACCGTGCAACACCACATGGAACTTTGGGCAAGTCGCCTGACGAACTTTTATTTGGACGCCCTATGAGAATCGCACTACCTGTCATGCCAGCCGTGATAACAGATAAACGTCTCGCTGAGAAGGATGCACTAGCCAAGGGCAAAATGAAAATTGCTCATGATCAACGTGCAAAGGAACAATTCATAAAGGTTGGAGATACTGTTCTCGTTAAAAAGAAAAAAGGAAAGCTATATATGCCGTATGATACAAAACCATATAAAGTGATTAGTGTAAAAGGAACTATGGTAACAGCGAGTAATAGAGATCATAGTATAACACGTAATATGGCCTATTTCAAAGTGATTCTGACTAGTGCAGAAAATGATGAAGTGCAAAGTCGTGCAAAAGAAAAAGAAAAAATGAGTTATAACTCAATAAACAATTCATCAAGGGATATTATTGTATTTGGGGACTCTCGTCCTCAACATCATGTTAAACGCCCTATATGATTTGATGATTAATTGTGTTCCTATGTAATGCAAAGTATTTACATGTTATGCTAAACTAAATTTAATATTGTTTGAATAATGTAGATCTCTCATTCAATATTTTGTAACTTTGTATTACAGTTTCTTTCATGTTTGTTTAACATTTCATATGTATTTTTAACATTGAAAACCTTTGTGGTAAAGATTAAGTTGTTTAAATTTTTTGTGTGCTTAATTAATGTTAAATGTATGCAATATCTCTTGATATATTAATAACTTACTTTGTGTCAATAATTTTGCTTTGTGCTACAAGCATGGTAGACATCCTGTATTCATTCTTTTTAAAGAAAAGGAGGGATGTCATGTTCACAGAAAATGGTACCATCCGTTTTCTATGTGCGGCAGCTGAGATGCCAGAGAGAGGGAGAGGAAGGTAAAGAATAGAGTGTACAGGACGCTACCAGCTTGGAAGCTACTAGTCGTGTAATTGTTTATAAGTATTAAAGTCAGTAACCAAGCGTTGGCTTTGTATCAACCCTACAACCAAGACTTCCTCAGTAACACACAAACACCACAATGGCCACTTCCATCACTGCAGTCATTACTTCAGAGTTATTTTTTTTAGCATTTCTGCAAATGTTGCTTTTATTGTAGCATTCTCATCCTGAAAAACTATTACCACCTTCTCCCTGGATGATTTTCCGAGTCTCAGCCTCGATACCATTCTCATTGAGGGCTCTAATCTCCTCCTTTGCTGCTGTCAGCTCTCTTCAGGTTGCTTATTTCGTTCTTCATTTCTTGCATCTCACTCTTGATGTTCTCCAGAAACTGGGCGAACATTTCCTTCATTTCGTCTCCTTGACTTTTCCCTGTTCCCCTGGCTGTCATGCTTGCCCCTGTTCCTATAGTTGTGCTGTGATAGGATTTGTCAGGAGGGCAGAGCGGGAAAGGGGGAGGGAGAGAGGGAGAGAGGGAGGGAGAGAGAGAAAGAGAGAGAGAGAGAGAGAGATAAAGGGAGAGATCAAGGGAGAGATAAAGGGAGAGAAAGAGATAAATGGGTGGGTGGGGGTGATCCAACCCTTCCACTGAAGTGAGAAGAAAGTAGAGGGGGAGGGGGGGAGATGGAGAGAGAGGAGGGAGGGAGAGAGAGAGGGAGAGAGATGGAGAGGAAGAGAGCGTGTGAGGGAGAGACGGGGTGAGGGAGAGAGGATGGAAGGGCGTGTGTGTGTGTGTGTGTGTGTGTGTGTGTGTGTGTGTGTGTGTGTGTGTGTGTGTGTGTGTGTGTGTGTGTGTGTGTGTACTCACCTAGTTGTGTCTGCAGGATTGAGCATTGACTCTTGGATCCCGCTTTTCGAGCATCGGTTGTTTACAGCAATGACTCCTGTCCCATTTCCCTATCATACCTGGTTTTAAAATTATGAATAGTATTTGCTTCCACAACCTGTTCCTGAAGTGCATTCCATTTTCCCACTACTCTCACGCTAAAAGAAAACTTCCTAACATCTCTTTGACTCCTCTGAGTTTCAAGCTTCCATCCATGTCCCCTCGTTCTGTTATTATTCTGTGTGCACATTTCGTCTACGTCCACTCTGTCAATCCCTCTGAGTATCTTATACGTTCCTATCATGTCCCCCTCTCCCTTCTTTCTAGTGGTCGTAAGGCACAGTTCCCTCAGGCGCTCCTCATACCCCATCCCTCGTAGCTCTGGGACGAGTCTCGTTGCAAATCTCTGAACCTTCTCCAGTTTCATTATATACTTCTTCAGATGGGGACTCCATGATGAGGCGGCATACTCTAAGACTGGCCTCACGTAGGCAGTGTAAAGCGCCCGAATGCCTCCTTACTTAGGTTCTGAATGATGTTCTAACTTTTGCCAGTGTAGAGTATGCTGCTGTCGTTATCCTATTTATATGTGCCTCAGGAGATAGGTTAGGTGTTACGTCCATGCCCAGGTCCCTTTCGCACGTCGTCACAGGTAGGCTGTTCCCCTTCATTGTGTACTGTCCCTTTGGTCTCCTATCTCCTAGTCCCATTTCCATAGCTTTACATTTGCTCGTGTTGAATTCCAGTAGCCATTTCTCTGACCATCTCTGCAACCTTTTCAGGTCCTCTTGGAGGATCCTGCAATCCTCATCTGTCAGAACTCCTTCTCATCAACTTTGCGTCATCCGCAAACATCGACATGTAGGACTCTACGCCTTTAAACATGTCGTTAACATATACAAGAAATAGAATTGGTCCAGCACCGATCCTTGTGGTACTCCACTGTTACTGTTCGCCAGTCCGACTTCTCGCCCCTTACCGTAACTCTTTGGCTCCTTCCTGTTAGGTAAGTAAGTAATTATCAAAAGAAGGCACCAAACCGGGAAGGCTATGTAGCACCATCAAATACGCAAAATAATCAGAGGGCGCTAAATATCACCAAGGATGCCAATACGAGAACAAAAACGCATAAGGCGAACGATATCAAAAGTATCCGAGTCACCAAGAATTCTATCGAGGGACAGGTGACCGCGAGGGGCGGTCGGAAAGCAAGACACACGCTCGTCCTGGAAGTCAGGACATTCAAGAAGGACATGCACGACCGTAAGAGGGACAATGCAACTAGGACAATAAGGAGCAGGGCGGCGCTCCATCAAGTGACCATGGGTTAAGCGAGTATGGCCAATACGCAACCTCGCTAGAGCTGTTTCCCACCGCCGGTTACGGTGGAAGGAGGATGGCCACGAGGAAACACAACATTTAAGAGTACGTAGCTTGTTACCAGTAACAGACAACCAAGAAGCCTGCCAACGGGTAAGGACTGAGGAATGGATAACCGGGTAAAAGTCGGAATACGGAATGCCTTTACGAGAGATGGGACAAGAGCGGACAGCTTCCTTAGCGGCAGCATCCGCACGCTCATTTAAAGACACGCCAATATGGCTGGGAACCCAACAAAACTCAACCGACTTAAATTTACTGTGAACGAGAAACAGCCAATGCTGGATCTCGACAACTACCGGATGAACTGGATTAAAGCACCCGAGAGCCATGAGGGCACTACGAGAGTCAACAACAACCACAAAGGAAGACTGACAACGAGAAAGCAGGAGACGAAGAGCATAGAGAATAGCATAAAGTTCCGCTGTAAAGATGCTAGTCTCCGGAGGCAAGCGACACATATAAGTGCGATCAGGAAAAACAACAGAGTAGCCAACACCGTCCGCTGACTTAGACCCATCGGTGAAGACAGAAACGGAGCGGGAGTGAGAAGAAAAGTGCTCGAGGAAAAGGCGTTTGAGAACTGTAGGAGGGGTAAAAGCTTTAGTGATGCGAGTCAAGGATGTACAAAACCGCGGAAGAGGGACCCTCCACGGGGGCAAAGAAGGAACAACACGAGGAGAAACATCAGAAATACGAACGGAAAGAGAATCCTGCAGGCGAGATAACCGGACAGAAAGAGGGAGGTGGTGAAGAGGAACAGGAACCGCAGGAGGGGTAAAAGTTAAAGCACGACAGAGACGAGAGGAAGGATGTTGCAAGGACCGCGCAAGATACCGAAGACAGTAGCGATCACGGCGGTCCTGGAGAGACAGGAAGCCAGTGTCAACATACAAGCTAAGGACGGGAGTCGAACGAAAGGCACCAGAACTGAGGCGCAACCCAGTATGGTGCAAAGCATCAAGACGGCGAAGAGTAGAAGGAGAAGCAGACGAGTAAGCAGGGCAACCATAATCGAGCTTAGACAGGACGAGAGAGGAATGTAAAGCAAGGAGAGTGCGCCTATCTGCCCCCCAAGAAGTATGGGACAAGACCCGAAGGAGGGTAAGGGACTTAGAGCACTCAACACGGAGGTAAGAGATATGGGGAGACCAAGACAAACGAGTGTCAAGGAATAACCCCAAAAGCTTCGCGGAATCTTTGTATTCAAGGGGATGACCATAAAGTGACAAAGAGGGACGAAGAACAACCCGTTTCCGCGTAAAAGTCATGGCACAAGTCTTAGAAGTAGAGAACTTGAAGCCATGACCTGTGGCCCAAGACGACACGGCATCAATCGCAAGTTGAAGCCGGCGTTGAAGGAGAGGCGAATCATCACCCTGACAACAAAGGGTAAGATCATCGACATAGAGAGCGGAGAAGACACCAGAAGGAAGAGAGGAAAGAAGACCATTGAGGGCAACCAGAAAAAGAGTAGTGCTCAGAACACTACCCTGGGGCACACCTTCGTATTGCTGAAAAGGGGGAGAGAGAGCGGTACCAAGGCGCACCCGAAAGGAACGACGAGAGAGGAAGCTGCGGAGAAAGAGAGGGAGATGACCACGAAGGCCAAAAGAATGAAGTTGAGATAGGATATGATAACGCCAAGTGGTGTCGTAAGCCTTTTCTAGGTCAAAAAGGACGGCAACAACGGAGGTCTTCGCAGCAAAAGCAGTACGTATATAGACCTCCAAGTTCACCAGGACATCTGTCGTGCTGCGGCACTTGCGGAAACCAAATTGAGAAGGGGAGAGGAGGTGATGGTGTTCCAGGAACCACATCAGACGAACGTTAACCATACGTTCAAAGAGTTTGCAGACACAACTTGTGAGAGCAATAGGGCGAAAGTCCTTAGGGGAAGTACCCAGAGACCCTGGTTTGCGAACAGGGAGGACAACGGCATCGAGCCAGTCCTCAGGGACTGACGACGACTCCCAGATCCGATTATACAGACTCAGTAAATACTGAGACGTGCTCGGAGGGAGATGGCGAAGCATCTCATAATGAATACCATCGGAGCCCGCCGCCGTAGAACCGCAGAGGGCCAGGGCAGAACGAAGTTCAGAGAGAGAGAAGGGATCATTATAGGGAAGCTGAAGATGAGTGCAGAAATCTAAAGGACGAGACTCAAGGACAGGTTTACGAAGAAGGAAAGATTGGGGAAGATGAAGACCAGAGCTAACAGAAGAAAAGTGGGAACCCAGTTCGGAAGCGACCTGCAACGGGTCCGCCACAAGAGTATCATGGAGGTGAAGGACCGGTGAAACATCGGGAACGAACTTACCCGCTATCTTGCGGATACGCTTCCAGATCTGGGCCAGAGGGGTTTCGGACGTAATTGTCGAGACATAAGAAGCCCAACATTCACGTTTAGCCGTACGGATGGCCCTACGGGCCACCGCACTCGCTTTCCGAAAGAAAAGAAAAGAATCGGTCGTCTGCCTACGGCGGTGCTTCTTCCAGGCTGCACGCTTACAGCGGACAGCCCGAGCACAGTCCGCATTCCACCAGGGAACGCACTTCCGTGGACCCCGAGAGGAAGAGCGAGGAATAGAGCGGAGGGCAGCGTCGAAGACAGTGTCATGAAAAAGGAGGAGAGCGCGAGAGAGGGGCAGAAGGGAGAGGTCAGAGAGAGTAGCACTGAGGGAAAACAGGGTCCAGTCCGCCTTAGCAAACTGCCATCTAGGGAAAGAGAGGGAAGGGCGAAAAGAGAAAAAGGAAACAAGGATGGGGAAATGATCACTTCCATGGAGGTCATCAAGAACCTGCCATGTGAAATCTAAGTAAAGAGAAGAAGAGCAGAGAGAAAGATCAAGACAAGAAAGGGTGCGAGTTCGAGAGTCCAAATGAGTGGGCTCACCAGAATTCAGAAGAGACAGGGAAGAGAGAGAGGAGAAACGGCTCAAGGAGGCGACCCCGGGTATTCGTCAGAACGTCACCCCAAAGAGAATGACGACAATTGAAGTCACCCAGCAGGAGCACAGGCTCCGGCAAGGAGTCTAGGAGGTGTTTCAAATCAGGAAGAGAGAGCGGGACACTCGGGGGGAGATAAATGGAACAAACTGTGTACCATTTCCCCACAAAGATACGAGCAGCAGAACAATGGAGAGGCGAAGGAAAAAGTAAAGGAACAAAGGGAACATCAGCCCGAATCAAGAGAGCAGAAGAATTAGAAGCCCCAGCAATGGCTGGGGGGGGGAGAGAAAGGAATAGCCACGAAAACGACCAGGACGAGCACCAAGCATCGGCTCCTGGAGACAGACACAAAGGGGCGAAAACCGCGAAACCAGAAGTTGGAGTTCGAGGAAATTGGCGTAATAACCTCGAACGTTCCATTGAAGAATGGACAACGACGAGAAGAGAAAGGACAAAAACAGAGAACAAGGAAGAAACAAAGGCGAAAGACCAACAGAGCACGTTAAAGAATATCAGGGTCGGGATCAGGGTCAGCAAAGTCAGGGTTAGGGGGCATGGGTAAACTGAGCAAAGACGGAGGGAAGGAAACGGGAGAACAGATCAGAGGTGGGCGGGCAGGGTCCGGAGGAGGAGGAGGAGGAGGAGGAGACAACGGAGAGGAGCAGTCAAGGACAGCAGCAGGAAGAGGGGGAGTAGAAAGAGAGGAGAGCACCCCAGCAAGAGCAGCAACCGAAAGGGAAGCAGGGGCCAAAGAAACCTCCATAGCAGGAACAGGGGGCGCAAGCACTGAAACGGGAGTGGAAGGAGCAACAGAGCCAGAAGGAGGAGCTGAGGAAGAAAGCGAAGCCTTCTTACCCGCCGGGGAAGAGGAAGGAGAGGAGCCAGGCTTACGCTTCTGACTTAAAGAGACCGGTGTCCCAGCAACTACGTACCGGGCAACGGATTCCAGTGTCTCAACAGGAGAAGCCGAACGAGAGCACACACGACGGCCGTTAGGAGAGCGATGGACATCTGCCCGCACCGACAGGCGGCGGGGAGAGCCGATAGATGGAGGAAGAGGATGGGAAGGAGGATCGGAGGGGGACGAGGAAGGAGACACAGAAGACACGACAGACCGGGTAGAAGGAAGGGGAACCCCAGACAGAGGACCAGGAGGAGGATCCTTCGGGAGAGAACCCAAAGGGACAGAGGAGGGGGCAGTGGGCGCATCAGGGTCCAAGGCCTGGAAACGGTTGTGAGTCTGAGGAAGGCGGGAAGGACGAGGAGAGGAAGAGCGCAACACGCGAGCATAAGAGATATTAGCATAAGGCGGGAGCCGGCGAACCTGGCGCCTCGCCTCAGGAAAAGATAAACGCTCCCGGTGCTTCAAGTTGAGGACGGCTGCCTCAAGCTTGTAATGGACACACGCACGGGAGAAGGTAGGATGGGCCTCACCGCAGTTGAGGCAACGAGCCTGGGGAGAAGCGCACTCCGACTTAGAGTGACCTTCGCCACCACACAAAGGACAGAGAGAGACAGTCCCGGAGCAGCGGAGGGCACCATGCCCAAACCTCCAGCACTTGTTGCAGAGCCGAGGAGAAGGAATGTACTCCTGGACAGAGCACCTGGCACCAGCAAGAATGACAGAGGGTGGAAGGGTCCTACCATCAAAGGTAATCTTCACAACCCGGAGGGGTTGACGGCGACTACCACGAGGGGGACGAGTAAACGTGTCCACCTGGAGAATAGAATGGCCCTGGGCAGCGAGGATATGTCGAATATCGTCGTGGCAGTCGCGTAGGTCCCGAACACCGGTCGCAACATGGGGCGGGAGCAAAATAGTGCCAACACTGGCATTCAACTGGACGTTCTTCGAGACCCGAACGGGGGTCTCGCCAAGGCAGGATAAGGCAGCCAAGCGGGAAGCAGCATCCTGAGAAGGAGCAGCAACGACACGCGTACCGAGACGAGTGGGGTTAAAAGTAATGGAGGCATCCACGGAATCAATGAGATGTCGATGAAGGGAGAAATCGTCAGGAGGCGCAGAATCAAGAGGGAGGAGATCAAAATATTTGGCCCACGAAGCGGGACCAAACAAGGCTTGATAGGTAGCAGAACTGGAAGGAATCGAGCGAGGGCGGCCGTGACGAGAACGGCGGTGAGAACCCCCAGAGAGAGAGGGGTTAAAAGGCGCAGTAGTAACAACGAGAGAAGGAGCCGCGCCAGGGGACGAGGTAGTCACCACTGGGGGCTTGGGGCTCGACCCAACCACAGAGGAGGGAGGGGAGCCAGGGGAAGGAGTCAGAGAGGCCAAAGGAGGAGCAAGGTCGGGGCCCAATGCAGCGGAGGCTACAGAGCCCGGTCTTCCAATACGGACCGACTCGGGGGCTTGGTCGCCCACCCCACGAGCCTGAGAAGGTAAACCAGAAGAAGCCGAAGCAGGGGTAATCATCTTGACGAAAGAAGAATTCACTCACGAATGTGCCCCCACACCCACCATGGAGCCACAATTAGAGGCAGGACACCCAACAAGAAGCTATCGCCGATCTTGTCGGGGCCTCCTAGGGGTGCGTCGTGAGTATACGCCCCACAAACGCCACCTTAAGAAACCGACAGTCCGTCGAGATCGGGTTCAGTGACGAAGTGGGGATTGACAATAAAAGGTTCCCCTCGCTCTCGACGTCGGGTACTGCAGTTCTACGGGTGCAAGAGTATGCCTCCTCAAGCACCCGGGCGTCAAAATAGAAGAAGTCCAAGGGAAGAACCAGAACGAGCAAAAGGTCGGCAGGAAACGGCAAGCAGATAGGAGAAGAGGGGGGAGAAAAACGAAACAGAAGGAAAAGGAAAAGATGCCCAGCAGAATTGGAGAGGACGGCAGCAGGAGCACAAGGCTAGAAAAGGACAGGACTGTCCCAAGGAGCATCACACTCCGGCAGCCGCCACCAAGCCCCCACACGGCGACAACGAGCTGAGCGGGGAGGGGACCCGTTCTCCAAGCTCATTTGCTTTATTTGTAATTCGATCTGTGTTAGTGTACATTGCTTTGAGGCCCACTTCTGTCCCTTCTCAAATCGCCTCCTTGGTGAGTGTTCTGCTGGTGGGGGAAGCTGTTCCATGGGTGTGAGGACCTGTGAGGTGGATAACAGGGTCTCAGAGGATACTGGGATGAGGGGCAGGGGATCCAGTGAAGGGGGAGGGACAGGGAGGGTATGGGGTGAAAGGGAGGGAGAACAGGAAGGAAAGGAGGGGAGAGAGGACTCGGCAGGGAGGAGGGGAAGGGTAGAAGGGTGGGGATTGAGTGTGGGAGGGGGGGGGGAGATTTGGCTGAACATTTGAGTTGGGGCTGGGAGGGTTTGGAGTAGGGGGGTTTTCTATGCAGAGGAGGGTGCCGGGGTTGTCCTCTCTTCTGGTGTTACTGGGTAGCTGGTTGTGGGTTCTCCCCTCGCCTCTGGGGGTGTTGTGTTGGGAGATGTGACTTCTTGGTTTTCCCCCTCGCCCTGTGCCTCTTCCTTGCTTCTGCCGCCACGGCTCTCTCCTCCCTCATCATGTCTCTCTAGAGGAATACATTTTTTAATTTTCTCATGTTTTTCAGGGAGCTCTTCCTTGATAGAATCTTCTCCTTTGTGCTCTCGTTTGCAAACACTATTTTTATCACTCTGTCTCGATCTTTGTTGTACCAACCTAGCCTGAAAACCTTCTCAATGCTATGCTCAGTAAGTAAGTAATTATCAAAAGAAGGCACCAAACCGGGAAGGCTATGTAGCACCATCAAATACGCAAAATAATCAGAGGGCGCTAAATATCACCAAGGATGCCAATACGAGAGCAAAAACGCATAAGGCGAACGATATCAAAAGTATCCGAGTCACCAAGAATTCTATCGAGGGACAGGTGACCGCGAGGGGCGGTCGGAAAGCAAGACACACGCTCGTCCTGGAAGTCAGGACATTCAAGAAGGACATGCACGACCGTAAGAGGGACAATGCAACTAGGACAATAAGGAGCAGGGCGGCGCTCCATCAAGTGACCATGGGTTAAGCGAGTATGGCCAATACGCAACCTCGCTAGAGCTGTTTCCCACCGCCGGTTACGGTGGAAGGAGGACGGCCACGAGGAAACACAACATTTAAGAGTACGTAGCTTGTTACCAGTAACAGACAACCAAGAAGCCTGCCAACGGGTAAGGACTGAGGAATGGATAACCGGGTAAAAGTCGGAATACGGAATGCCTTTACGAGAGATGGGACAAGAGCGGACAGCTTCCTTAGCGGCAGCATCCGCACGCTCATTTAAAGACACGCCAATATGGCTGGGAACCCAACAAAACTCAACCGACTTAAATTTACTGTGAACGAGAAACAGCCAATGCTGGATCTCGACAACTACCGGATGAACTGGATTAAAGCACCCGAGAGCCATGAGGGCACTACGAGAGTCAACAACAACCACAAAGGAAGACTGACAACGAGAAAGCAGGAGACGAAGAGCATAGAGAATAGCATAAAGTTCCGCTGTAAAGATGCTAGTCTCCGGAGGCAAGCGACACATATAAGTGCGATCAGGAAAAACAACAGAGTAGCCAACACCGTCCGCTGACTTAGACCCATCGGTGAAGACAGAAACGGAGCGGGAGTGAGAAGAAAAGTGCTCGAGGAAAAGGCGTTTTAGAACTGTAGGAGGGGTAAAAGCTTTAGTGATACGAGTCAAGGATGTACAAAACCGCTGAAGAGGGACCCTCCACGGGGGCAAAGAAGGAACAACACGAGGAGAAACATCAGAAATACGAACGGAAAGAGAATCCTGCAGGCGAGATAACCGGACAGAAAGAGGGAGGTGGTGAAGAGGAACAGGAACCGCAGGAGGGGTAAAAGTTAAAGCACGACAGAGACGAGAGGAAGGATGTTGCAAGGAACGCGCAAGATAGCGAAGACAGTAGCGATCACGGCGGTCCTGGAGAGACAGGAAGCCAGTGTCAACATACAAGCTAAGGACGGGAGTCGAACGAAAGGCACCAGAACTGAGGCGCAACCCAGTATGGTGCAAAGCATCAAGACGGCGAAGAGTAGAAGGAGAAGCAGACGAGTAAGCAGGGCAACCATAATCGAGCTTAGACAGGACGAGAGAGGAATGTAAAGCAAGGAGAGTGCGCCTATCTGCCCCCCAAGAAGTATGGGACAAGACCCGAAGGAGGGTAAGGGACTTAGAGCACTCAACACGGAGGTAAGAGATATGGGGAGACCAAGACAAACGAGTGTCAAGGAATAACCCCAAAAGCTTCGCGGAATCTTTGTATTCAAGGGGATGACCATAAAGTGACAAAGAGGGACGAAGAACAACCCGTTTCCGCGTAAAAGTCATGGCACAAGTCTTAGAAGTAGAGAACTTGAAGCCATGACCTGTGGCCCAAGACGACACGGCATCAATCGCAAGTTGAAGCCGGCGTTGAAGGAGAGGCGAATCATCACCCTGACAACAAAGGGTAAGATCATCGACATAGAGAGCGGAGAAGACACCAGAAGGAAGAGAGGAAAGAAGACCATTGAGGGCAACCAGAAAAAGAGTAGTGCTCAGAACACTACCCTGGGGCACACCTTCGTATTGCTGAAAAGAGGGAGAGAGAGCGGTACCAAGGCGCACCCGAAAGGAACGACGAGAGAGGAAGCTGCGGAGAAAGAGAGGGAGATGACCACGAAGGCCAAAAGAATGAAGTTGAGATAGGATATGATAACGCCAAGTGGTGTCGTAAGCCTTTTCTAGGTCAAAAAGGACGGCAACAACGGAGGTCTTCGCAGCAAAAGCAGTACGTACATAGACCTCCAAGTTCACCAGGACATCTGTCGTGCTGCGGCACTTGCGGAAACCAAATTGAGAAGGGGAGAGGAGGTGATGGTGTTCCAGGAACCACATCAGACGAACGTTAACCATACGTTCAAAGAGTTTGCAGACACAACTTGTGAGAGCAATAGGGCGAAAGTCCTTAGGGGAAGTACCCAGAGACCCCGGTTTGCGAACAGGGAGGACAACGGCATCGAGCCAGTCCTCAGGGACTGACGACGACTCCCAGATCCGATTATACAGACTCAGTAAATACTGAGACGTGCTCGGAGGGAGATGGCGAAGCATCTCATAATGAATACCATCGGAGCCCGCCGCCGTAGAACCGCAGAGGGCCAGGGCAGAACGAAGTTCAGAGAGAGAGAAGGGATCATTATAGGGAAGCTGAAGATGAGTGCAGAAATCTAAAGGACGAGACTCAAGGACAGGTTTACGAAGAAGGAAAGATTGGGGAAGATGAAGACCAGAGCTAACAGAAGAAAAGTGGGAACCCAGTTCGGAAGCGACCTGCAACGGGTCCGCCACAAGAGTATCATGGAGGTGAAGGACCGGTGAAACATCGGGAACGAACTTACCCGCTATCTTGCGGATACGCTTCCAGATCTGGGCCAGAGGGGTTTCGGACGTAATTGTCGAGACATAAGATGCCCAACATTCACGTTTAGCCGTACGGATGGCCCTACGGGCCACCGCACTCGCTTTCCGAAAGAAAAGAAAAGAATCGGTCGTCTGCCTACGGCGGTGCTTCTTCCAGGCTGCACGCTTACAGCGGACAGCCCGAGCACAGTCCGCATTCCACCAGGGAACGCACTTCCGTGGACCCCGAGAGGAAGAGCGAGGAATAGAGCGGAGGGCAGCGTCAAAGACAGTGTCATGAAAAAGGAGGAGAGCGCGAGAGAGGGGCAGAAGGGAGAGGTCAGAGAGAGTAGCACTGAGGGAAAATAGGGTCCAGTCCGCCTTAGCAAACTGCCACCTAGGGAAAGAGAGGGAAGGGCGAAAAGAGAAAAAGGAAACAAGGATGGGGAAATGATCACTTCCATGGAGGTCATCAAGAACCTGCCATGTGAAATCTAAGTAAAGAGAAGAAGAGCAGAGAGAAAGATCAAGACAAGAAAGGGTGCGAGTTCGAGAGTCCAAATGAGTGGGCTCACCAGAATTCAGAAGAGACAGGGAAGAAGAGAGGAGAAACGGCTCAAGGAGGCGACCCCGGGTATTCGTCAGAACGTCACCCCAAAGAGAATGACGACAATTGAAGTCACCCAGCAGGAGCACAGGCTCCGGCAAGGAGTCTAGGAGGTGTTTCAAATCAGGAAGAGAGAGCGGGACACTCGGGGGGAGATAAATGGAACAAACTGTGTACCATTTCCCCACAAAGATACGAGCAGCAGAACAATGGAGAGGCGAAGGAAAAAGTAAAGGAACAAAGGGAACATCAGCCCGAATCAAGAGAGCAGAAGAATTAGAAGCCCCAGCAATGGCTGGGGGGGGGAGAGAAAGGAATAGCCACGAAAACGACCAGGACGAGCACCAAGCATCGGCTCCTGGAGACAGACACAAAGGGGCGAAAACCGCGAAACCAGAAGTTGGAGTTCGAGGAAATTGGCGTAATAACCTCGAACGTTCCATTGAAGAATGGACAACGACGAGAAGAGAAAGGACAAAAACAGAGAACAAGGAAGAAACAAAGGCGAAAGACCAACAGAGCACGTTAAAGAATATCAGGGTCGGGATCAGGGTCAGCAAAGTCAGGGTTAGGGGGCATGGGTAAACTGAGCAAAGACGGAGGGAAGGAAACGGGAGAACAGATCAGAGGTGGGCGGGCAGGGTCCGGAGGAGGAGGAGGAGGAGGAGGAGGAGACAACGGAGAGGAGCAGTCAAGGACAGCAGCAGGAAGAGGGGGAGTAGAAAGAGAGGAGCGCACCCCAGCAAGAGCAGCAACCGAAAGGGAAGCAGGGGCCAAAGAAACCTCCATGGCAGGAACAGGGGGCGCAAGCACTGAAACGGGAGGGGAAGGAGCAACAGAGCCAGAAGGAGGAGCTGAGGAAGAAAGCGAAGCCTTCTTACCCGCCGGGGAAGAGGAAGGAGAGGAGCCAGGCTTACGCTTCTGACTTAAAGAGACCGGTGTCCCAGCAACTACGTACCGGGCAACGGATTCCAGTGTCTCAACAGGAGAAGCCGAACGAGAGCACACACGACGGCCGTTAGGAGAGCGATGGACATCCGCCCGCACCGACAGGCGGCGGGGAGAGCCGATAGATGGAGGAAGAGGATGGGAAGGAGGATCGGAGGGGGACGAGGAAGGAGACACAGAAGACACGACAGACCGGGTAGAAGGAAGGGGAACCCCAGACAGAGGACCAGGAGGAGGATCCTTCGGGAGAGAACCCAAAGGGACAGAGGAGGGGGCAGTGGGCGCATCAGGGTCCAAGGCCTGGAAACGGTTGTGAGTCTGAGGAAGGCGGGAAGGACGAGGAGAGGAAGAGCGCAACACGCGAGCATAAGAGATATTAGCATAAGGCGGGAGCCGGCGAACCTGGCGCCTCGCCTCAGGAAAAGATAAACGCTCCCGGTGCTTCAAGTTGAGGACGGCTGCCTCAAGCTTGTAATGGACACACGCACGGGAGAAGGTAGGATGGGCCTCACCGCAGTTGAGGCAACGAGCCTGGGGAGAAGCGCACTCCGACTTAGAGTGACCTTCGCCACCACACAAAGGACAGAGAGAGACAGTCCCGGAGCAGCGGAGGGCACCATGCCCAAACCTCCAGCACTTGTTGCAGAGCCGAGGAGAAGGAATGTACTCCTGGACAGAGCACCTGGCACCAGCAAGAATGACAGAGGGTGGAAGGGTCCTACCATCAGAGGTAATCTTCACAACCCGGAGGGGTTGACGGCGACTACCACGAGGGGGACGAGTAAACGTGTCCACCTGGAGAATAGAATGGCCCTGGGCAGCGAGGATATGTCGAATATCGTCGTGGCAGTCGCGTAGGTCCCGAACACCGGTCGCAACATGGGGCGGGAGCAAAATAGTGCCAACACTGGCATTCAACTGAACGTTCTTCGAGACCCGAACGGGGGTCTCGCCAAGGCAGGATAAGGCAGCCAAGCGGGAAGCAGCATCCTGAGAAGGAGCAGCAACGACACGTGTACCGAGACGAGTGGGGTTGAAAGTAATGGAGGCATCCACGGAATCAATGAGATGTCGATGGAGGGAGAAATCGTCAGGAGGCGCAGAATCAAGAAGGAGGAGATCAAAATATTTGGCCCACGAAGCGGGACCAAACAAGGCTTGATAGGTAGCAGAACTGGAAGGAATCGAGCGAGGGCGGCCGTGACGAAGACGGCGGTGAGAACCCCCAGAGAGAGAGGGGTTAAAAGGCGCAGTAGTTACAACTAGAGAAGGAGCCACGCCAGGGGACGAGGTAGTCACCACTGGGGGCTTGGGGCTCGACCCAACCACAGAGGAGGGAGGGGAGCCAGAGGAAGGAGTCAGAGAGGCCAAAGGAGGAGCAAGGTCGGGGCCCAATGCAGCGGAGGCTACAGAGCCCGGTCTTCCAATACGGACCGACTCGGGGGCTTGGTCGCCCACCCCACGAGCCTGAGAAGGTAAACCAGAAGGAGCCGAAGCAGGGGTAATCATCTTGACGAAAGAAAGAATTCACTCACGAATGTGCCCCCACACCCACCATGGAGCCACAATTAGAGGCAGGACACCCAACAAGAAGCTATCGCCGATCTTGTCGGGGCCTCCTAGGGGTGCGTCGCGAGTATACGCCCCACAAACGCCACCTTAAGAAACCGACAGTCCGTCGAGATCGGGTTCAGTGACGAAGTGGGGATTGACAATAAAAGGTTCCCCTCGCTCTCGACGTCGGGTACTGCAGTTCTACGGGTGCATGAGTATGCCTCCTCAAGCACCCGGGCGTCAAAATAGAAGAAGTCCAAGGGAAGAACCAGAACGAGCAAAAGGTCGGTAGGAAACGGCAAGCAGATAGGAGAAGAGGGGGGAGAAAAACGAAACAGAAGGAAAAGGAAAAGATGCCCAGCAGAATTGGAGAGGACGGCAGCAGGAGCACAAGGCTAGAAAAGGACAGAGGACCGTCCCAAGGAGCATCACACTCCGGCAGCCGCCCACTAAGCCCCCACACAGCGACAACGAGCTGAGCGGGGAGGGGGAATGCTATGCTCAGCCTCTTCCATGTCTACTGCTTTCAGTACTTCATTCACTGCTGCTTTGTCCTTGTCATTCCACTCTGTCCTATTAGAGCCTTCCTACTCGTTAATACCCACAGCAACCACTGATCTGTTCCTTTCCAGCAGTTGGCTAGTGGAGCGTGCTGCCTCCTGTGAGGTGGCTGCTTTCATGGCTGTCATGTTCACAGAAAATGGTACCATCCGTTTTCTATGTGCGGCGGCTGAGACGCCAGAGAGAAGGAGAGGAAGGTAAACAATAGAGCGTACAGGATGCTACTGTTACGGTTCTATTGTTACATAAAGTATGGTGACAAATAAACACAGACACTATGATACTATATATATATTTGGTCGAATATACAGAAGTACACAGGTGATACATTGGTGTGAGTTGAGCGCACTGAGCGTTGGTACAGTATCTCGCAAGTGTCTGCTCTAGACCACACTTGAAAGTAGACTAGTTAATGTTTGCTATTCTTGCTGCTTATATTGCTCGGGCAACACCTCACCGTGTTGTCCGGGCAACGCCTCACCTCATTCATCTCCAAAGGTTGACAGGAATATTAACACTATATTTGGAGCGAGTATATTATTGGGATAATCTACTCGCTACAGAACTCCCCCTCCCAGGGGATGAAAGGAAAAATACTTGATCAAGGAACTTAGCTGGTCGGTGAATTGTACGCCCTGCTCGCGTTACATAACCATCAAAGTTAACTTCCTCCTCTTCGCTGATGTCATCTAACTGGGGTCGTAGGGTGGGAGGTCGCACAGGATCGTCCGTCGTCGTAGGATCAGGTTGTGGTGCAGCTGGTAACTGGGGTTGTAACATGGGAGGTCGTACAGGATCGTCCGTTGTCGTAGGTGGCGGTGCTGCTGGTAACTGTGGTCGAAAAGTGAACTGCGTAGTCGGCGGATGTGTCTCTGGAGGGATGTCTGGGGCAGCGTCACAGTGTGCTGGTTTAAGGCGATCGATGGAGATGTTTACCCGCTGTCCTCGGCGTTCAATGGTGAAGAACTTCGGTGTTCGAGAAACCACTTTAAATGGTCCTTCGTAAGGTGACTGTAGAGGGCGTCGAACAGCGTCGACTCTTACAAACACGTGTTCAGTTGTGTGGAGCTCATGAGGCACATATGTAGAACGAGTTGTCGGTTGGCGTGGTGGTGTAGGCCGAATGTTTGTCATGGCCGCTTGTAATTTCTGGACAAAAGTGGGGTCTGGGGGTGTGATAAGTGGCGTTGGGGTTAAGAATTCGCCCGGAAGCCGCAGGCTAGATCCGTATACTAAGCCTGCTGCCGAGAATCCACTGCCCTCCTTCGTGGCCAAACGGATGCCAAGCAAGACTAATGGAAGGTTGTCGATCCAATCATCAGGGCGTGCTTGAGCTCTTAGGGCAGCTTTTAGTTGTCTATGAAAGCGTTCTACCATTCCGTTCGACTCAGGGTGGTATGCTGTGGTTCGGTTATGTGTGGTGCCGAGGAATTCCGTAAGTTCCTTCCATAGATATGATTCGAACTGTCGTCCTTGGTCGGTGATGATGACAGAGGGGCTGCCAAAACGGGCGACCCATCCAGAGAGGAAAGCCTGGACCACTGACTCAGCTGAGATGTTGATTAATGGGATTGCTTCCGGCCATCTGGAGAATCGATCGATGCAGGCGAGTAGATAAGAATATCCTCTTGCCGACGGTAATGGTCCAACGATGTCTACATGCACCACCTCGAAACGGTCAGAAGGTAACGGAAACTGTTGAAGAGGGCTCTTTGTGTGACGATGTGTTTTCGCTCGCTGGCACTGGAGACATGAGCTAGTCCATCGTCGAACATCGGCATTGATTCCTGGCCATACAACACGCTCCGTTAGTAGTTTCTGGGAAGCGCGTACTCCTGGGTGTGCTAGGGAGTGAAATACTGAGAACGTTTTCCAGCGAAACTGGGCAGGAATGTAGGGCCTAAGTGCTCCCGTCCGTGAGGTG